>NW_019174680.1:863614-903614 GCF_002260705.1 Seriola dumerili
CCAAAAATGTCAAACTATTCCTTCAAGTACTGACCACATTGGCTTAAATTTTGTTATAACATTTTGGCATATTTACAATCCCAAGAGGATGATTTTGTGTTTTGTAAATAAGAACTATCAAATCTAAGAGACGCACTTAACTGAACAGATTCACACTGAGGAGATACTCAGGGCAACCTATGCAGTTATTTCCACAGCTGGTAAGGGCTTTACTTCATATGAAGCATATGATGCCTGCCCCTCTGTTTCTCTGGCTGTCCCTTTTGCCTCCGTCCATATCAGTCTAGCGCACTGTTGTAGTAATTATGGGCTAAAACCCTTACAATTTGTGTACAGTAGAGACAAATCTATGATGCCAATTCAAGAACTAACCACAACAACTAGCTCTGGAGACCAGTGATCCTCACTGGAGTTACCCTAATGTGTGTCTTATGGTAGATATACTGCACTTTTCTAATCTTAAACTAGGGCAATTTGGAGTTCAGTATCTTGCCCAGGGACACTTTAACATGCGGACAGCTGGAACTGGGGATCCATCCACCGACCTTCCGATTAGTGGACGATACGTTAGACCTCCTAAGCCACAGCCTTACTAGTACTCTGTGTTGTGGTTTCACTGGTTTCTCTCCTTTTCTTTTGCTCTCTCGCTAGATTACATGAAAAATGTTCTTTTCACTATGCAGCAAAATGTCTAATTAGTCTATCTCTTCTGGCCTTGAGCTTTTGTATCCCCTTCTCCCCCCATTTCTTCTTCATCTTCTCCCTCTTTTTCCCGACGCACCCCGTCTCAGGAGACCATCAAGCCTCATCTGTGGCTCAGCCCAAATCCACAGAGTAATGTCTTCATTCAAAAAAAAAAAAACTCTGCGTATATCCTTTAAAATTAGGCCTGGAAGTGATTACACCACCATGGTGTGTGGTTAACACCTATTGTTTTCTAGTCCTGTTCATCAAAGGGGACAGCACCAGTTGTTTCTAATGTGACCGCACTTCAAGAAGCAATTTGTTCGCAATTAGCAGCCAGACCAGCAATGATGATGTGATTGTTTGACTGAAAGGAAATCTTTTCTTGCTGCTTTGGTGCTTTTGCATCAATGTAACTGCACAACAGGCTTGATATCGGAGCGTCTTTCATTGGCAAAGGCAGCACAAACAATACATGTCTATGCTGCTGCCCAGTATCTGACAGCTGTGTAAACTCATGTGCATGAATACACAAACGCATGCTAGCATGCCTAAATACACACAAATATGCACAAATGCATGCACATATACGCACAATGATAATTCATTCGCTCAACCACACACACACACACACATACACATACACACACACACACACACACACACAGACATCTTTTTTTTATCACAAAAGGATTTTATCCATGAGAACCTACTATAAACAATTTCACTGCAGCTTTTGTCAGGGCATGACTGCTGGTGTCTAAATATGCACAATGAGACAAGCACACTGTGCTGTTCTTTATCTGCTGCAAACAATGAGAGTGATGGTTCCCCATTTTAAACCACAGGATCTTCACTTTAATCTTCTGTGAACAATCTTAGTTTAGAAAAAAGAAGCTAAAGAAAGCACATGAGCAGCAACAGAACAGCAAGTCTTAACCAGTAAAGCTGGACCTAAACAATGTTTGTTGAGTTTTATTGATATCACTCTAGGCATTCGCTGTCTGTGAAAAAAAAACAAATCATCTCACCAAAATCATTGCTGAGATCTCAGAACATTTTTAACTAATTTTTAAATAGCTGCAAAGGTTCAAGAAACTCAAGCGGTTGTTTTATATTTCTTCTACACGAGAGAATGGAGATTTTAGCCTGATAGTGGAGCTGAGTGGGAAAATGTGCGGTTAGTAATCATGAATTTAAAATGTATAATCCTCAGTTTTCAACCCCTACTAAATATTTACAAGCAGTGGACAAAGCTTTGCCCAACAACCAACTTCATATTCCTAGATATCATCCTCTGGGGACCATGATTATCCATGGTAGATTTTATGGAGGATTTCACTGCATGGAAAATATCTACAGAGAATTTCATGGAAATCTGGACAGTAATTGTCGAGATATCTTGCAGTGAACAACAGCCTGACATAATCGACAAAGGGGCAACAATGACTAAAGGAATACTATACTGTATAGTACTAGTACCACTATAATAAAAGAGAACTCAGAACTCATGAGAAAAGCTTATAACCCAGTTAAATCAACAATGAAGACTTTGTGTTTATCTCCTCCCACATGTAAGCCCTCTCACCCCCTCACTGCCCTTTACCTGTGTGTGTGAGAGACCTCAGTGTCTATATGAAGGCTATAGGAGGCAAACACACCGCTCAGCTTTTGCCAAACGTCTCTATTCCCAGTTTACAGACATCCCACATTGATAAATAAGGACTCGTATTGTTTTTGTTTACATTTAAAGATTCTCCTCATACTTAGATAATCAGGGATGCCATTTTCATCTGCCCCTCCTGCAGTTATAGACCTTTAACATTCATGATCAACTCTGAGATTGGAGAAATTCTTCAGGTGTCAGCGTATCTGCACATGCACTTCACCGTTGTTTTCACTGAGGGATTTTTTTAGTGTAATATGAATTACATATAATTATATGGATTACATATGAATGAGTTGCAAACCATCACTGCTGATCCACATGAAAAAAATGGGAAGGGAGAAATAATATAATAATATAATATAATCTAATATTAAATCAATATTCTGCAGCTGTAACTTCAGACTTATACATCACCAACAACAGACAAAATCTGAATTTAGGTTCACAAAAAACAACCAACTTCTTTACCTGATCTCCTTGCACTTTGTCTCATTGAACAGATTCAGTACTTTGTGCTTCTCCAAGGTCCTACTGTACTGAAGCTTGAGTGTTATCCCCCATTTTTAAGCCGCTTTGGATAAAACGTTATTTTTTGCTATGCTATGCTATGCTAAGCTATGCTATGCAGTGTCATGTTTTGTTTTGCTTTGCTATGTTATGTTAATGTGTTGTTAATGAGTAAATGTAAACGTAAAAACACATACAACTGTTTTCACAGGCAGAGTAGCGCTCCTCACGTTGAGTAAACTGACCTTTACATCTACTGTAAAACTGATGAGTTTCATAAAAGTTTGTCCTCCAATTTGTTTGCCTACCTATCTGCCCCTTCCTCTTTTCTATGCTGATCTTTCTCTCCCACCATTTCCCTATCTACCTCTACCTTAACACGGACTGTCCCTGGTCAAGCCTGGCCTTGTGGAAGCTCAGATAACGCGGAGAGGCCCTCTCAGTGTTTATCACAACAGCCTGAGCTCTATCTGCTGCAGCACAGGCTAAGGCAAAATGGATGCTTATCTCCACTTTAGTGATAACACGAAGGACTCAGCTAACTGGACACAAATTATACAAACTGTTAAACATAGGTGAATTGCCAGCCAGTTTAAAATAGAGACGTTAGTAACCCAAGTTTTTATTTGCTCTCATTTAAAAAAAAAAATGAAAAAATTTACCAGTCCCTCTTTGACAGTTGGGCTGCAATTTAAAGCTGTTTTATTCAAATTTCTTGTCTTAACAATGGGTCAAATAACTAGTGTTGCTCATACCTAACCATACATAACGCCACAGGGAATTATCACTGCCTCTGCAGCTCCCATCAGTCCTCCAGAGCTTTTGGCTTCTTTTAGCTCCTTGTTTTGGATTTACACCCCAGAGATTTACTGTTTTGGTTCTTTCATCGATAGCAAGAACAAGTTCAGTGAAAAAGCTCCACCATAATAACACCACTGCACATTAGCTGCCTGCCAGAGTACGACACTCACTGGTGAACATGATGAAGCATTTAGCAGCTAAAGAGCCACAGAAATAAAGGAGAGTGCATACTTGCCTTCCATTCATTGGGTGGACATAAACGTACAGTAACAGTTACTAACATCAGTTAGCTGAAAGGCAAAAGTTAAGCTAACAACATCCATCTAGCTAACAACATCTACAGTGTCTGTGTGAAGTAAATGTATTGTAATATTTAAACCTACAGAAAAGTAGTATATATAAATGTTTCAGCACCTCTGGACTGTTGTAATCGCCTCTTTTGGGCAGGGGGTCAGACTAAGACACAGAATGGAAAGCCTGCTTAATGATAATGATAATACGGTAGGGTTATGATTGACTGTGGTTATCAGCTATAACCACAGTCAATCATAACCCTCACCTTCAAAAGGTATGATTCAAAATTTAAGCATAGCAATCTAACATTGTGGTTACCTCAGTCTCTTCAGTAGGATTTTAAGCTCTGTGATGTTGAATAATGGATGCTTCACACTTAAGTGCTGCATGGAATTTGTAATTGACCTCCTAAATTTTTGAACAAGGTCTACTTATTCTTTATTACTTTGACTTTGACCATTTTCAGCCCAAACACTCGAGTTTTTTCAATCAAAATTTTATTTTTGTCAGAGTACAAGTGTCTGAAACAGCATTTACACCTGAACCTTTACATTGACTTATTACTGCTGTTACCACATAGTATTATCAGTCTTAATGTATTCCTTTTTCCACACAAAAGAGGCTACTGAAACTGGCTCTTTGTCCTTTTGCAAAAGGCTTCTCGACAAATCAGACCGCGCCTGATGCCTAGAAGCCTGATGCCACAGCATCGTGGTCATGTCACCATCTGATGTAGAGCGAACGGGTTCTCCTGCAGGCTGCCCTCCACTCACTCTACGATCAGAGGAGAAAACTGTTTCAAGGCATGTAAAATAGAAGCTGGAGGAAATGTGTGAAAATAAAAAAAAAGGTGGCTGCTGGACCTGCGCTAGTTACATGAGACATGTTTGAAACTATGATGTATTCCCACTCGTAATGTTCCTCTCCAGACATGTTTTAAACTATGTTAAATAGTTTAATAGATCAGGCCTTGTGCCCCGCCCACCACTACTTGCTCTAGGTTGACAGGTGAAAGAGCAGAGAGTATCAAGATGGTTAGAGGAGGAAACATCGGAGAGACTCAGCCACATGTTTGAGCCTCAGTCAGACTCAGACTCAGATGAGGAGTCTTTCACCCTGACTCTGTAGTCTGTGACCAAAATGGGCGACTAAGGCGTAGCAGAATGCTTAGCGTAGTTAGCATCTTTTATTTGTATGTACTGTCAAGGTTTCTGGTTTATTTAGCCCCCTATCCGCACAAGTTGACAAGATTGGTTCCTTAGTTTTTATGACGTATGAAACCCTTGTATCTGCTGATTGAATGTGTTTTTATGAGAGTGTCATTGGTTCACTGCAGTTCCAAGGTGGAAATAGTGAGTCATGGTGTTGACTGGTTATTTTGCTTTGCTGTACGTCTTTTATTACATAAAAACACCATAGGTACATATTAACAAGGTTAAAAACCTGATTTTCATTGAAGATGGGTCTTTAAGAAAAGCGGAATCTATTTCATGTGATTGAAAAAAGTCAAAACTAATTTATTCTTATCCAAGTATGTAGTGAATTTCATGTTCATATTGCAGCACTGTTCTGAAATATGGCTACATCAATTAATTTTGATTTTATTTTTGATCATAAAGATATTCTACATTATGTGCTCTATTCTTAGTGTTGCCGAATCTCAACCACACTTTGGTATACCCATTGTGTTAACTATATCTATACTGAAGTTACCATAAGTTGTTATTAGAAAAAGCTGAAGAACATTAGCAGTGAAGGTATTCAGCATTCTAAGGTGACTGGGATGACTATCATTATCATCATCGTCAACAAGTCCTCCAAACTGAATGACTGCACTCTTGCCTTCTGCTCTTGTGTCCGTATCATTAGTCATTTACTTCCAAAACTGGTACAAATCAACATTATGTAAAGTTTCATATATGAATCACAATGCACCATGCAGGGGGAGGTGATCATCTTCTTGATGTTGTGTGTTGTTCACAGCCTGCTCAGTGTCCTCCATTTCTCCACACCCACCTCTGGCTCATTTGCCTGTTTACTGCCTCACTGACCTTTTTTTACAGGTGAGTCCCTTTTGCTCTCCATCAGCACTGCTCAGCTACACACTCAACAATCTCTCTCTCTCTCTCTCTCTCTCTCTCTTTCTCTCTCTCTCCCCCCCCCCCCTTACTAGTACCTCATGTCAGTGGCCTTCTTATTTTGAAGAGACTTGCTATTAAGAAATCAATCCCATCTACATGCAGCCTACAAGCACCACAGTGGCCTCTCTTTGAGACAGATAGGGAGGCCTGCTCCGATAAATCAGCATAGCTGAGATATTTGTGGCCAACTTGGGGGAAGATTTATGCTGGCTGGATATTGGAGAGCGTCTATCAGGCTCTCACAGAAAGGCTGAGGGCTGCTGGGGGTGGGGAGGTGAAGGTAGACAGAGGAGGGTCTTGAATGGAGGAGGGGATGGAAGGAGGATCTTTGTCATCAGGGACGGAGAATGTTAGATGTAAAATGAGAGAGGGGACGACTTTAAATGCTCCACACACCCACAGGAATCCTGAGTGGGGAGTCAGCTGAGATGTGAAGTGCCAGGGAGGTGTAGCAGGCAGAGAGATGGATGGGGAGAGGGTTGCAGTAGGGTAAAGGTGGTGCCAGGTTGTAACAGAGAGCCATGAATTAACTCTGGCTGTCAAATACGGATAACCTGAGAACAACCCCACACACATCATCCAGCTGCCAGATCCAGGACATCATCAAGGATGTCAGATCACTAAATCCTACAGTAAGATACGGCCAACTCTCTGCACCTCATTTTATTGACCAACCACACTTTATAAAGTAAGTAATTATCTTAAGACCAAGCAGAGGTACTATATGTGATAACTTGCAACTCACTCAAAAAATGACCACATTTTAGCCAAGACTGTATTTTTTGTCAATCTTTGCTTCATCTTTGTTCTCCATATTGACCACACAAATTAGAAAGTTACTAAGAGATCAATTTTTCCATACTTTGCCTCATCCCTGAGCCAGTTGTAAGGTCTAAGGGGAGTTAGCTACAAGCTAGCTAGGTGTTGCTCACACATCACTTGTCAAGGAGTCATTTATAGACACGTTATCAAACCTCACAATATGGGTTTCACACGAAAAGGTTGATAAGAGTATCCTACATCCTGGATAACATCAAAGCCAAAAGCTTTTACTGGCCGACATACATTAGCACTGAAACTGCTGTGAAACTCAAGGTACAACACTGTTACGAGCTGTACATGTTGCTCTTCTTCAGGGCCTTTTGGACAAGATGCTGTAGCTGTACGTATGTTGTTCCATTAAGGAGTTGAGCTTAAAGTAAATGTTTATTAAGAAGGTTAATCTTTTGACCTTAACCAGTTAGAGAAACATTAAAAGCTACTGGTAGTGGAATGCACATTAAGTGTGATATCAAGTAAAGCTACTGTAATCATTGTGTTTATATATCCAATATAATCTAATCGCATCCACCGTCCAGAGCCAGAGATTAGGTTAGCGCCAAAAACATTGTGAAGAGAAGCCTTTAAGTTCCAGACATGTTTTAAACTATGGAAAAAATACTCCTCAATGATTAATATTTTGTTTAACATGGTTTTCCCACATAAAAGTAAAAAAAAAGAAAAAAGATTTAAAGCGCATCTATGCTTACTTCCTCATTGAGAAATTCTGTGCCCCGCCTGCAGTTCCGAGGTGCAAATACTCAGTCATGCATGGTGTGATTGTTTCACTCATGATATGTCTTGTACTATATAAAAAAAACACCATATACACATGTTAACAAGGTTAAAAACTTGATTTTCACCAGAGGGGGTCTTTAAGGCCCCCAGTGTTTGTAACTTTCCAAAACAGATAATCTGACAGTTGCAAGATTATCCATGTTTAATTTAGACAGTATGAAGTCGGACTGGGGATGAACGTCTTACATTTATCTCACAACTCGTTCTGTCATGTTTCATGTGCACAATCATCTCATGAATACCTCTGATGAGAGACTGTCTGAGGAGCCTTTAAACTCTGCTCCTCAATGCGGCTATTCTGAACAGGTATAGCCTCTTTTGCCTTTGAACGTGACCTCACATCATACGATCTAGTTTATTTAAAACATGCTGAGACCTTTACCCTTACTTTACCTCTGCCTGTCCTCTCTGCTATGATGAAGTCTAAGAACCATGCGGGGGGCTTTATCGACAGACCATAACACTACTTTCACACCAAACATGTAAATGCGTTCTAAACAGAGAAAGGTCGTCATTTTCAAAGGCGAGTGCAGCATTCACACCCACTTCACACCATGATTGGCCAGCTGTGTGGAGGTGAGAAAGTTAGCAGGGTTTGAACTTGAACATTAAGTCCTCTTCTTTTTCATTCTCAACACAAGTAAGAAATGTAACAAGCAGAGCTGCGCTCAAGCATTGATTGCATGAATAACAGGAAGTATTTTGTACTGGCAAGGAGCCACACAGCTGCAACATTCTCAGGTTTTTCTCTAACAAACAGTGAACTGAATGGGACACATCAGGACAATGCTCTTGCTTTTTTATCTTCTAGTTCTGGGAAGACTGTCTGGGAATCAGGCTCTGAGGTATTGTTCCTGTACTGCAGACATGGCACATACAGACAAAAGCCCCAGCAACCATCTCAGCTTTGTGTCCCAAAAGCCTATAAAATGTCACACCTATACACCTATACTGTCCTGTGGGCTTTATGTCTACGATGGACGTCAAGAAGTCTGGGGTGTCAGGTGTTCAACCTACATACTAGAACAATGCAGTAAGACAATGCTCAGGAACATCTTGTATTTGTCATGGTTTCAATCAAATCCAGTGCCAGAATCATGTCAGTGTGTCACTTTTATCAAAGGGAAGGGGAACACAAGCTATATGAGAAATAATTAGATACTTGTCCTCTCTGCGTGAAGAGATTTTTCACTTCAAAATATATTCCAATCCACAAACATTTAACGTGGAGGGAGAACCAATGACAGCTTGAGGAGCCAGCGAGGGATAGAGTAATCATATTTGGGAATATCAAATTAAACTCATCTTTTTAGCTGACCCCATGTGTTTGACTTGAAAGTGAGTAGCATTCACTGGAGAGCGCACTCATCGCCAGACAGCCAGCGATTCCATATGCTGCAGTACTCCATCTAATTACACTGCAGTGCTGAGGTGCACTTAAATTCAATCCAAGACTAGCAGTGAATAAATGTAACAAGAGCAGATAACGACGTAATGAATTTCAGAAAGAAAAACAAGGCAACATGTAACATCGTGCCAACTAGAAACGATAGAGTCCTACTTTACACCAATCAGCAGCACAACTTGTATTGGCTGGTTGTACAAAAAGCCTCACAGGGAAGTGACAGTAATGGAGGTAAATTCCTACTTTAAAGAGTAACAATACTCTCAAATTCTGCTAGAAGCCTTTTCACCAGCATATTTAAACAATAACCAGAGGGGTGAAGGAGCATCTGGTGGAGGCCTGGCCTCATGGCTATGTGGTGGGTGAACAGGAAGCAGCTGATACCAAAAGTCTCAGTTTGCCCATCCAGACTACAACACAACCCTGGAGCTCTCAAACTAAAATAGGGTCAGCAGCGTTTTCCAAAGTCTCCATTTTAGGGCCACGAAAACTCCAGAGTAGTGTGGACGCTGGGTGTAAACATTGCAAAAGTGATGCTTTTCAAAACTTAAACCCTTAGATGTGGCTGTAGCCTCAGTTTAGCATGGACAGAGATATAGAGCTGGCAGTCTGAGCTTACCAGCCATGAGAAGCTTCTGTTAGACTCCGTGTCTCAGCTGGAAATGCAGAGATTCTGTTATGAAAGGAATCCTTGAAAACTTTGCAGCAGTTCTCATCCCATCTCTTACCGAAAGTCTTTTCTAAATACGGTGACTATGACCTCTTCCTAACCTTAATTTCTGTTCATATAAAGCGTGCAGCAGGATGAAGTACTGGTTAGTCACTTTAGTAAAAAAAAAAAAAACGGCAAGGATCATTGTGTGGGATGAACCTTAATTAGTTTTAGATTTCATCATTTCATTATCTTGTCACTTTACTCTACCTGTTCACCAGGTCACTACACCAAGCTGTCGCTAAACTTGAGCTGAGGCTACATGTGGAAACATGCTACTATCTTACTGGTTCGTCCACTACCTACATAAGTGCAGTATGTGAAGAAAATGGTGCGTCTTGTGACAGGGTTTGAGATTTGTGTCTCCCTATTTGACCTGGAACTGACCTGCAGCAGGGAGCAAGACACATAGACAACAGCAGAGAATAGGAGCAAACATTAAAAAACTTTCAGTGAGGACTGTTGTGAAAGATGGAGACAGAGGGAGAAGGAATGAGGAGAAGCATGTGAAAGATAAGGAGAGGTTGACATGCAGGGAGAGAAGTTGAAGAGAAAAGACGTGGGGGTCGACAGAGAGGGAAACTCTGCCTTTGAACTTTTCAAGGTCGACTCCTTTCATCTGTGTATTGAGCCACTGCAGTAGGTTTGCATGGCTTCTAAACACCCACAACTCCTCAGGTCAAGCATGCAGAGAGGGGGCCAAGTCCCAGTTTGGGAAGCGGGTCTGTTGATGCCCAGAGGCATAGAGTCTCCTTCACCGCTGTTTCTAGAAGACAAGGGCCGCGCATTAATCATGTGCAATGTGATAGTCCCACCCCTCCCCCTGGAAAGAGACTGTGATAGAGGGTCCTCTCTCTATAGCAACTAAACACACCTGTACTGCTGTAGGTGAAAAGACGGTTCAGACTTGGTGTGCATGGTCAAATGAAAAAGATGGGGCAGGAGCAGATGTAGCATGCTAACAGTGACTGAGAAATGCATTGTGCTATAAGTAGCCAGTGGCTAGTCTGCTAGTTAACCTAACCGACCTTCCAAGTTCAAACCAGTCATAGTAGCCTGCAGCCATGCTAACACTAACTAGCCTGATGACCTTCCAAGATCATGAGAGCCACAATCATAAGGAAAAATGCAGGGGTGCTGTAACACTAATGTAGTCAGTGTCTACTCAAATCTTTTCTTAATTTTATTTTTGTATCTTATTCAATGATTCATATAGGTCAAAGAAAGGGAGAAAGTGAAATTGTAGCCAATGGTAAAAATAAAAACATCAGAAACAACCACAGCATTTTCACATTATTTATCAAAAGTGAATCGTAACGTTTTGAAGGCTACTAACTAAGATGTCATCCAGCTGATAGAGGCATCAGATTGAAAACATTTATATGTTCGCCTTTCTACAGTGCATGAGCAATTTCATCTAATTTGAAGGACTTGCATTGAGGACACACGAGGTAGTGTCCTCAGTATTGCACAAGGGAGTAGACCTTTTTCACAGCAGACATTTTCATTTGTCATGGCAGGAAAAGCACAGGTGAAACAAATTTCATTAACGACGGCTCAGTTCCGTCAAGTGTCGCGATAAACCGTGACAGTGAGCCGGCAGGCACAACCCCAGGACCCTGGAACTAGCTCACACACTGTATATGTTGACAGTTATACCTGTGCTGCTCCTGCTATGACATGCCAAAATGTCTGAAGTGGTGTCAGAAAGCTCTATTTTGGGGTTTTAACAGCCAGAGAAAGAATTTGCATTCTACAGTAAGAGAGAAATGCCTGAGTTTATAAATATATTTATATTTAAACCATGTATCTAAATTATTTAAATGATAAAGCATGAGTTATATTGGACCTGAACGCAAAAAACTGAAAAAAAAATAATAAAATGTCACAGGCCTGTTTTTAGAAAAGCAAAACTGATACTGATCTTTTACTATCATACTTTCAGTTGAGGCAGCAGGAAGTAGATTAGTGATGGGCTGGGCGTGTCTTCATGTCCCTCAATGTGTAGAGAACATTTGATTCCAGCGCCCTTGAGTTAGCGTCAGTGTCTGTGTGTGGGTGGAGTGAGACTGTCCAGTTCGTAACTTTCACTGATCAAGTGTCTGTTGAAAGGCATCAGAGGAGCAGTGAGTGGGTGAGCCAACACGTGTCCACCACTGGTCAACTTACCACAGCCGCTCTCCAAACCTACTTACTGCTCGCTCTCTCCAACACTGATACTGCACGACATCGCCTACACACAGACACACAGAGAAACCGACACACACAGAATTTGGCCTGCAAACAGCAAACACACAGTTTGAGGTTCTGCACACACACACACACACACACACACACACACACACACACACAGGCAGAGTTTACTTCAGCGTACACACAGGCATCATCCATGAAGGAGTGGGGAAAGCAGGAGAACAGGACAACACACAGCGCACATTAATAATGAGTTAACTCTGAGACCGCACAACTCTGCACATTAATAATTCTCCACACAACAAAGGCAGAGGGGGCCCTATAACAGACCCCAAGGTCAGAGTCCAGTGTGTGTGTGTGAGTTTGTGTGCAGGCATGCTTCTGCTGTATGCTACACTGAATATGTGCTCTATCCCTCCGTACATCAGTGTGGGATCTGTATCTACAACAGACACATACGCACTTTGTCCAACCCACGTGAGCTACTTATCAATGAGAAGACAGCGTTGTCGGTGTGACTGTCCTTCTGAGCCACATTATTGGTCATAAAGTGAACAAAACAAGTCATATGTGTGGTGTAGTATTGCAGGCAGTTATGTTTCACTGTGTGAGACCGAGCAGTGTGGAGCAAATGGCTGATGTACCATATATGTATTATCTCCATGTAGTGTCCATGCCCTGCCCACCAACACTGCTTACTCCTGGTTGACAGGTGAAAGAGCAGAGAGTATCAAGATGGTTAGAGGAGGAAACACTGGAGAGACTCAGCCACATGTTTGAGCCTCAGTCAGACCCTGGCCCTCTTGTGACCAAAATAGGTGACTGGCACATGTATAAGAACAGTTAGCGTAGTTAGCATCTTTTTATTTGTTTATGCTGTTTGTTAGCTTGTATATGTCTTTATTTTATTTAAACTCAGAGATCATTGAGGGTAAAGCCCTCATTTACAATGATGTCGTAAATAAAAATACCAGTTAAAAAAAGAACATTAAATTAAAACAAACAAGAATCAATTTAAACAAGTACAAACAGAAATTAAAAGGTCAGAGATTAAAAATCTAAAATGAACCAGAGGTACAAATTAATTTTTAAAGTGCTTTGTTGTGGGTTCCAGTTGGATGGAGCAGAAAAGCCAAAAGCAGTTCTTCCACCTCAGTGTGAACTCGAGGGACATGGAGCATGATCCAGTCATTACTCCTGGTGTAGTGTGGTCCAGTGAACCAAACTAACACGAAAGTAAAATATGACGGCAGTTTTTCAAGAAGAATAAATAAATACATATACAAATCACGCCTCTCTGAGAGAGAGGACCATCCAACCTTTTCATACAAGATACAATGATGAGTATTATAGGCATCGCCAGTAATGAACCTAAGAGCAGAGTGGTAGACAGCATCAAGGGGTTTTACAGTTTCAGCTGAAGCATGTCAGCTGAAATGAAAAATTGTCATAAAAATAAAAATAATGAATATTTCCATAGGAAACGAAATCTTTTCATGGCATCTCTATTGCAGTAAACATACAAAAACAACGCAAAACAAAAACAGACAGGACCTAACTCAGACTCTAGTAAAAAGCCAATAAGCTGCAAAATGCTGCAGTGTCACATGGCCGCTCCTAATGCAGTTTCTAAACAGGCGCTAAAATCAATGTCCCTGCTAACAAACACTGCAGGTAGGCAACAGAGGACAAGGGCTGTCAGCTGTCCTTTCATGCTGCATATTCACCCAATACATTGTATGTACAGTTTGCTGTACAGGTGTATTGAGGGTGCTGCTTCCAGGAGGACACTTTCTCAAACAGAAAACAAAATCGCTACAATCTTCAAATTATTCGACTCGTCTGCTCATAAAGCAGTCACAGATATCCCCCAAGGGGAGCTGACGTAAGCAGACTGAGGGCGCACGTCTTCGAATTGATTTTTAATCCCGTTTGCTTCAGTGTGGATCATCAGTGCAAACACTACAGGAAGTAGAATGTGAAAAATATGAGCCATCTATTCATCTGTCTCATATTAAGGTCATTGTATCTTAATGGACTGGGACCTGCATGCGTGCCTCTCATTTGCATGAATTTCCATTATGAGAAAGGATGGCCTGATTGCATGTGTATCTCTCAATTATCAAATCAATTAGTCAGTGAGGCATATGACCTGTTACTGATCCTAAGAGGACTTACATAATGGCTCGTAACACACTGTGTGCAATAACTGTTATGATTCAAGTGCGGCAGGTATATAGTAATTATTCATGAAACAAGAGGAAGCCATTACTGTACATGCTGGACAGGTGCTTAACTCACAGGCGCATCAGATGGACATGCCTTTAGCTGTTTCTATGGTGTGCTTTACCATGGCTATTTGGCCATCTGGTTAATTAATTCAGCTGGACATAGTGATAACGACCTATTATTTTACATTACACAGAAATGAAATTAAAAAGGGACAACTATGCCCTGAACTAAACCTCCAAGACAGCATTTATTCCCAGGTCAAATTTTTTTCCCCCGTCCGGGGAGTCAGCTGCTTTGGATTTCTGTGATGGTTGGTTGGGGTCCGCCAGTCCTGGAGAGGAAGGTAGAAAAACATGTATGTGTTTGATCTGCGCTCCACAAGCGATTTGCATCAGAACTGGGGTCAGGGATTTAGGTGTATTATGCTCATAGCAGCTAATGTATCCCAATGCAGTCCAAAACTACTGCCACGAAAACTGATGTTCTGTTCACTTAACTCACCCGCTCTCTCTGAAACTGTCAACAAAAATTGTAAGCCTCATTGTAATGTTAGATATCTGAGGGCAGGTTAGGCATAATATTGTGTGGTCTGTGACTCCAGTCAGACTTGAGTAAAGTCATGTGACTCAGTAACAACTAATGACTCTGGCTGCCAGAGACTCATCGATTTCTCCTGCACCGCCCCAGATGCTGCTGGTCCCTGTCCTTCAGATGCTCCATGGTGGGGCCGGGGGCCACTCAGCAGCCTGGGGTGGCCTGCTGTCACAGCCAATGCTCACACTATCCGATGAATCTTCCTGTCACTTTAATTATGCAGCCATTCACTCAGTGACTCACTCAGTGTCTCAGTGTGTCCAGGGTTTACAGTTAGAGGACTGTGCTGACGGAACATAAACATGAGGGTTATCAGTCAGAGTTACGGGTTGTTAGATATGCTGGTTTACCAATGAATGAAAGGCGGATACTGCTCTCTTAGTAGTGTTATTAGGGTGTGGCTACACTGGTTCATTGTTCCTAGATATGAATGTTTGTTCTTACATGTTTGACTGATGATGATGATGATGATGATGATATGGAATGGCCGTCTGCTAAGGATAAGTGTCAGATGGAAAAGATTGATACTGAAGTTTTTACCTACTAGTCATACTCAATGTGTAATAATGAAACGATTAAAATTAAACAATTAACAATATATATCCCATATTCATATATATATGGGTTCTCTTTTACCCTGGAGAAAAAAGTGACTCCCTTGATTGTCATTGTATAATTCATACTCTGGTGGTGTATATGAAAGAAAAGGTACCTGTGTATTTAAAAAACATAAGATAAGAAGTCAGCTAACCCTCACTGTAATCCAAGGTGCATTTCACTAAGAAAGATTCAGTCACCAAGTTTAAAATTCTGTGAAGGGCACCACTAATACTGGTGGAAGCTAAAGATTACACTGCTGAGAAAACTGAATATACACTCTAGTTTAATTAATTTCACTTTTAGATTATGGGTCAATTTAATTCAGGTACTACTGAACATGATTTTTCCCAACGGTGACAACTAAGTGAATTTTCTGGATTTATGCTACTGAATGACCTCGTCTTCACAGCAGCCGAGGCTCATGGGTATCGTGGTATTAAGAGCCAACTGCCATGCCAAACTGACTGAAAAACATTATTTCTTACTGAGGCAGAAAACCTCAGAGAGAATCATCTCAGAACCTGGACAAATATAATCAGAATTATCTGCATGGCCAGATACCACTGGGGGCAATTGAAGAAATATGTCTTTCTGTAATTTGGGTGATGTAACTATGTCACAGCTCCTGTCATGATTGTTATTGCCACTAGATGTTGCCTAACAACATGTAACTATGAGTTGCACAGACGACCAACAGGCTCGTTTTTTACAGGAGAACAGACTCATTGTTCTAGGGTTCCAACCTGAAAGGAAGCCATTCTGAGTAAACGCTGTGATTTCTTATTTTCTGGCATTAACTTTAAATACTGTCAGTTTGAAATAGTCTGTCAGCTCTTGCTCTTCGATATTTAATATTAGTTTAGAGACTGTTCTTCACTTCACCCTGAAACTGATTTGTTTCTAATACAAGAGCTTGACAGGATTTGACAGCTAAGTTTGTAGTGTCTTGACAAAGTAATGTAAAAGTAAATTGTGGCTGGTTAGGAGAGTTTATTTTCCATCTGAAGGTTAAAGATCAAAACTGCAGCTGAAGAACGTAATTATATGAATACACTTAACCATTCAGAGATTATATTCCTCTGGACCTTTGCTGGACCTTTAATGCATATTGAAAGCACTTACCTTGCTTGCCTTTCAGTGAAACTGGCTGCTGCTGAACAGGGCATAAGTCAAATGGACGCATGTTATTTTTTATTTTTGAAGAATGTAAATTTTTATAGATTGTTCAAACAAATTTCAGACCTATAGGGCCACATTTCACATGGCTTATTATTATGTATGATTCCACCTGGCAAGACAAAACAAAGAGCTGTGATAGCTGTTTCTGACTGCTAATGCTCCTGTGGATGTGTGTGTGGGCAGAAGCCATGCACTGCAGGCTATGGTAGTACTGTAACTAGAAGTTGGCAGCACTCCAGGTAGATGGAGGCTGAGCGACGCCTCGGCGCGCTGAAATATTGATTCAGAAAGCTGAAGCACCCGCGGGCCACAGGCTACATTTGGACAATACATGTAGAAGAGTGTTAAAGTTCAATTCCTGCATCTGTGCATAGCGTTACATGACTGTAACATCTGACTGAAGAAAGGTTTGGTTGAGTGCCACCTTAAGACTGCTTTTACGTAGGCCTCCTCCCTTTACAGTTCCCACTCTGTCAGGGGAGATTAAGGTGTGATGTTCTACTGACATCTTTATACACACGTCATTCACATAGAGCCGTGTGGAGCCTCACTGTCAGCCATTTTCTCTAGCTTGATGCCTTCACTAGACTAACACAATACAGAAATCATGGTGTAGACCCATGTTTAGAAGCGTTTGTTAGCACCAAACCATAGTGTTGATTTGCTCAGAGATAATTGAATGCAATGATTCTTGTGTCACTGTTCCCAGAATGAGTTCACTTGGAAATACAGACCCCACTTTAACATGTAACTTCCCTGAAAATCAAAAGTTTTTTAACATTTCTCTTCATGTATGCATTAAGGAAATGAGATAAAATGGTTTCTCAATTGCAGGTGTATTTTTGAACTTTGCATAGAGTTAGCTAGCTGTTTCCCCCTGTTCCCAGTCTTTATGCTAAGCTAGGATAACTACATTCTGATGTTCTTGTGCATCATGTCATCTTATTCTAAGAAAGAAAGCAAAACAGCACACTTCCCACAATGTTGACTCTTCTTTTAAAGGACTATTCACCCAAATCCGATCTACCCTACATCCAGTGGCGTACCTGTGCAGACACTTTCATTTTGTTTTTGCAGACTTGGATTTGTCCGTGTTTTTAAATTGTTGCCTCCTCCTCAGTACAACAGAGATGATTGGAACTGAAGAAATATATTTTAAAAAGTCAACAGTCACATCTGTTTCCAACATCTAGTGGGGATTCAGACTGAAAATAGCCCAGCGTTGAAATTGCGCATGCCGTGTTTGTGGGGACGTGTTTTTAGTCCTGGTAAGACATGAAATACAATCTTTGAAGTCCAGCTGGAGTAACAGATTCATGGGTTTAAAGGCTTATCGGACGCCAAAACACTGCACAGTGGTTTGTAATATTCACGACAGGATTTCACAATTCTCACAGGGGCAACTATTTTATCTTATGTCACAATGACCATTTAGCCTTTTTTCTTTAACTTTTCCTGTTTGTTTGTTGTTTATAGTTTTGTCTTTCATTTTTGCTAGATGACCCTGCAGTTTGTACCAGACTCAGCTGCGTTGGCACCAACCCTATCCATTAACACAGTATATGTTGTTAATTTATGTATTTGGCAGGTCACATTGATACTGATTCATATCAGTAAAACGTTCACAGACAACGTGTTTGTTTTCTGCCAAAATCACTGATCTTTCACTTCAGTATCCACTTGTAGTGAAGACAGCTTTATTGAACTGTTTTATGGTTCTGTTCAGACTCTCACAGCTCTTGTTTATTTACATTTGACCCAAACCACCATCTTTCCTTTTGTTGCCGAAACCGCAGACGAGCCTCTGGATGTAATCCTGTTCTCTGGTGTTACAGTCATGAGCGTCGTACTCCCACCATCCACCCAAACCATGTCAGGCAAATCTGCTGCTATTAATAAATGACGCACTTCATTCACTCAAAAAATATGTTGCCTCTGTACTTAATCCAGCCAGCAAAGACGTTTCACAAAACATTTGCTGGTTCTGCATTTGAATGCAGCCTTGCTCTATAATACATTAATCTACAGTATTTCTTCAAGATAAAGTAGTTCCATGCAATGACACTACTAGTAATAACTCCATCTTTTTCTTATATATATTCATTCATTAATTAGCCATACTGCTTATTCCTCTGGGGTTGCTGGGGGGGTCTAATGGAAAACAAAGGTCTCAGAGCCAAAGGGGAAGCCTTCAAAAATTACTAAATGTTCAGAAGTGTTTATCCTAAAATTGTTGATTTATCAAATAATAGTTTCAGCCCTGTTCTCTGGAGTTTAACTCATAATTCATACACAAAGTCAGAAATCTCAAAACCAAAAACAAATAAAGCCAAAACTATCTGCATGTTTAGAAACCAATGGGAGCTAAGAGAGAAAATGTGCTTTTTTAAGCTGCTCCCACTTGAAGAATTCATTCAGTGTGGATTTCAGAGGACAGTTTGTCTAAATGCAGTTTCAGTTCGGCAGCAAGATAATTATGTGGAAACAATTCAGACTGTGATTCAGATCAGAGGGAGCAGGATTTGTCAGATACAGTGAATGGAAGGTTAATTAGAGAGTGTGTTGTTCATGTGTGTTCATGTGCCGCTGTGTGTCTGCTTGTTGAGTGTGTGTGTGTGTGTGTGTGTTTGTCACCCAGGTATTACTCATGTTGTGAGGACTTACAACTGTTTATACATTATGGGGACTTTTCTTCCTTACAGGGACACACAGCAAGTCCCCATAATGTAATTCACTAAATTTATTTGTTCAAATTTAACCTGAAGACATGTTTTAAGGTTAAGATTAGGTCAGGTTTTGGTTTTGGTTTAAGTAAGACAAGTAGTTATAGTTAAGGTTAGAGTAAGTCTCCAGGAAATTAATATAAGTCAATGTAATGTCCTCTGAAGTCATAGAGACATGACTGTGTGTGGGGGGGGGCCTGTGACTGACGTGCTCTCACTATGGCTCCAGAAATGTTTCTCTACCTCACTAGGGGAGGTGTGAGCGGGGCTGTCTGTGTCTTTCAATGGGAAAGCCTGCGCGCCTTTGATTCATTTTTTAATAGGCCCCTGCAGCTCGAGCACTACGCTGCCTGTTTCTGTTCTCTGCCCGCTTTTTTTTTTTTTTTGCTTTTTCTCTCTCTCTTTTCTGCCTCTCCTCATTGAAGTTTTTTTTTTGAGTCAATAAATTTACCACTCCTATCCTCCTCCCCCTTCCTTGTTACTGCTTCTACGTGGTAGCCCGTGTAGCACTTTGCGCCCTGTGTGTGATGTGTTCATTTCAAACTGAATAGCAAGGTCCTCCAAGTCTTACTCCTGTGTGTTGGAGCTTATACGCCCCACAGGAGATACGGTATGTAAATGACAAGAGCTCAGTAAGGAATTGGCAGGCGACACCGTGGTGCCACGACGGCTTCATTTGCGGGCGAGACGAAAGCGCCGGCCCGTGCTCGTATTCCTCCATCTCCTCTGAGACAGCAGTGACTGGGTGGGAGGAGGAGGGAGGCAGCCGGCCCGTCATGTCCCGCTCGTCCTACTTCTCCTTTCGTCACCCTTCCCCCCTTCCTCTCATCCTCCTTTTTTTTTCTCCCTGTGTCTTACGCCTACGCCAACCATGTTATGTCTCTTCCTGCAAAAGCTCCATGCTGTCTTCTCTGCATGTAAACAAATGCACACAACCAAAGTACATTACAAGAGCTGTACTGTACATACACGTGACAAGAGCCCGCTGTGCAGCTCTCCCCGCTGACGGGCACGTCACGCCAGCTCAGCCTCATCAGACCAACACTGACGCATCCCGCCACCCTCCCTCAACTACTGTCAATTACAACCCCCACCCCGCACCCACTGGGTGCGATGTGGTGCCCAGCATGGCTAGTCACCCCTTGTGAAAGTGAGCTGAAGCTGTCTTGTTTTCCTTTCTTTATTCTCTTTTCCCTTTTTTTCTTTTTTTTTATGAGCTGCAGCCCCAGGTAATTCCCAAGTTTCTTTTTGTTTTGTTTCTTTTTGAAGTCTCCTGTTTACAGGGTTTACTTGGATCACTGCGACAGCCGCATCACAAGGGAAATCCACCGTACGCTAACCCTGTTTGAAAGAGCACAGGGTGTGGAGGGCTGTTAGCTTCTCCTACCCACAGTGAGAAACTGTGGCCTATATATTTCTCAACCCTGCAGTTAGGATTTTTGTCACTATACCCCAGATGAGCCATACGGCCTTTGTGAGTCACCCACAGGTGCCCACAGTCTTAATGAAATCGTGCCCACACAGGCCTTGATGAAAGCTGCCCACTGCCAGAGGCATCCTGTTCCCCGTCATGTTCTGTGATGGCACACCCCTACCACCATCCACAAAGCCTCTGCTGTGGAGCTCTTCAAACACTTGTGTTCACATCCTTGACTGCTTTTAGCTGTTGTGGTAATGATTCATAAGCCAGAGACCCAGGATGCCCTCACAACAGGCATGTCCTGAGTGGTTCATTCAAACTTGGGAGTGTTTTCTGTTTTGGTTCTCTTCATTTGGACTCAATGAGCCGCAGGACAGCCACACTGAGACATCTGAAGATGTTTCTCTGAAGAGCTGAAGTTTGGTCACTCCACACTCAACAAAACATGTCACATCATAATGCATATTTATACCACAGACGGCAAAGCACACTTTGCACCCAAATAAATAGAGATGAACAGCAATAAAATATGTCATTTTTTTACCAGTGCACCCTGTCAAAGGTTCAAACATACACCTACCAACACCTCTAAATCTCAACATCCTTTTTTATTCATAATCAAACAGAAAGGTAAAAATTACAATTTATGCCTTTAGACTAAGTGTTATGTGCAGCGTCTCTGGCTGTAGTGCAGATTACTTGATGGGACTGGTGCGTGCATCAAACCTGACCACCTTACTGTAACAAGACCTTAGGAGGCTGCACACAGTCACTGCACCCAGCTGTTGTCCACCAAGAAGAAATAGTTCCAGCAGGCATCTCTGCAAAACCACAAATTGTTGCTTTTACATTTCTGTTTTAGTACAGAAGAATCAAACAAGTTACAATTTGGGCTTGCGTGGTGTTGGTGGGTTTTTTTCTTACTTTGGACAAAGCCAGGCTAACCCCCCCCCACCCATCGACCCCCCGCCCGCTCACACACACACACACACACACACCTAGTTTTTACACTGGCATAGGCTAATCATGTCTATGAGGGAAGTTTTTACTACTCTGGAAAGCAGCTATGATTTTGTCCTCCATCATTTGGAAGTTGGAAGAAGATTGAGAAAGAAATGTACCAGGAATGCGTCCTTGCATGGATTTGACTGGCGAATACAGCATCAAGTTCAGTCTGAACACAACCTAATGATGGCTTCACACCAAACAACATTTCAAGTGATTTTACTGTCACAGATAAATTTCCAGCGTCTGAAATAAAATCATGAGTTTTGCTACAATTGCAACGCGCTTCTGTCATCTGAATTGTTTGGTGTACTTTTAAAAGGCTTCTCTAAGTCCTCTAGTGTAGTGTGGCCATAAAAGGTTAGCTCGAAGATGATTTAAAAAAAAAAAAAACAAAACATATTTTACTTTTAACCTCAGCACTATCTATTGTTTTGGTTTGTTTAAGTTAAGGTTTGTCTGAAGATATCTGCATCCACATCAGTGAAGCAAAGCGTTTGGTTAACACTAGAAAAACCCAGCAGTGACATCAAATTATGAGAAAATCCTGACAAAAGTCCACATCCCTGGTTTTCAGGAGATGTTTTTATGGCTATAGAAGGGACATGACATATTTGGCCCACTCATCAGGGAAAATTTGCCTCAAGGCAACATTGAAGGAACACTTTAGTGGCAATATTTTCACACAGCTACTGACAGTTTTTTCCTTTTTTCCTTGCAAACTTTTGACGGGACACACTGAATCACCAAATTAGTGAAGCATTTTCATTTGACCTTGTAAGCAAACTGTGCCAATGCCACCCATGATTAAATGTGTGAGTCATTTTCAAGAAGCATGCTTTCAGTGGTCAGTCAAGAGTTGGTCTCTCTGTGTTAAACTGACAGCAGGGTGTCAGGCAGCTCAGCTCGGTTCACCTGGAGGAGTTTGCAGTGTTGCGTGAATGGACACTATACCACAGGTTTACACTGTGTGTGACTTTGACGATAAGTAGATATGATCATAGCTTTAGGTTTGAAATCAGATATGATCCTCCCATTATTTCGGATGGATACCTTTGTAAATCACATCAGTCCTACACAAGTGTGAATCAATTTCATATCCCAACACAGACATGTATAATGAGCTGCCATGTGTTTATTATCACAGGTCCAAGCACCACAGCTCATTGACCCGACTTTCTGTCAGGATTCTTCTTCTCCTATAAACCCTCCCACACTTCTCTGACCTTCTGAACTCCACAGCAGATAATTGATTTTTATTGACATCATTTTGAGGTGCACCTGTCGCAATTCTACATATCAACCCTTGGCAGTTTTTGAGAATTTATTGTTTTCACGAAGATACCAGTGCGCATGCTACATCTGCTTGTTTGCTATTGATGGACACTTTTGTCCCACAGAACACTGAGCATCATAAAGACGAGCAGCTCCTAAACTTTCTTTGTACACTGTTTGGCAAGTTACTTGAAGATTGTCTGGTGTTGTAGAATATAGTCTACGTCAGGAGGAGGTTGTGGTGGATGGATGGGTCAACACAACACAGGAATATCACACAGGAGAGCGGTGTTCGATTCCCATGTGGAACCAGCAGTTTGTGATGCTTCTTTTATCCATGACCGTTCGACAAAGTTAACCGCGCTGTTATTATTGTAACCAATACAACAAAGATTGTGCAATCTTAACCAAGTAGGGCTACCTTTAACCCAATTCATGCTCTTTTCCCAAACCTAACCAAGCTATGACTGTTTATTATTGTAACCGTGGCAACAAAGGTTCGGTACGCCACTGTCAGTACAGTCCGCGTGTTTATTATTGTAACCATAACAACCAAGGTCTGGTACGCCTGCCACCATAGGGGCGCTATTTCAGGAGACACTCCTATGGGTCGTAGCTGAGGGCTGCAAAAAACGACCTATATGGTTGTTCAGATTGGAGGACTGGTCGGAGAGCGTTTGCTGGTTAGATTTCTGTCTGATTTGATCCTGATTTGTTGTGAAGTCATGCCGACGACAGCGACAACAAGCTCACAAGATCAAAGCAGCTGCATGAACCAAGCACAAAACCTCAGTGCATGATCTGAAATCTCAGGCTCAGATGCTTGACCAACAACAATGACGTTTCATGAAAACTGCTTGTTTTCTGTTTAATTATGATGTTTTAACCACAAGACTTGGAAGAGTTTAGCCTTAGTATGAACCAGAAGGGGAGGTACAATTCTTCCATAAAGTCTTCATTCACTATGAGGTCTGGAATCAGTTTATTTACCTGGAATTCAGCAAAAGATGGTTAAAAAGAAAACTTGGTGATATGACTGAAATTAGAATAATTTGAAGGGATTGGGGTTTTTTTTGGGGGGGGGGCACTGACATAATATTAGACTGAACAGACAAAACAAGATGAGGAGAAGATTTCAGATAGGTTTCTTTCTCTTAGAAAGTAAAGTAAGTAAATATAGCAGTAATTAGGGTATTCTCATTTAAAATGTGAGAGCTTGATGGAGTCTCTACAGAGGGTCACAGAGTCACAAAAAATGAAACGCTGTCTTTCCCTTAGGGGTGTGAGTGTGGTCAGCAAATTTCAGACATCCCAGTCACAGACAAACAAAGAAATGGACAGAAGCCGTGAGCTAACCTCAGAGCAGAGGCTGTGAGCACCATGACTCTGTGGTCATTTTCAGGGTGAAAATAGTCGCAAATTTCTCCTACTAATGGCTTCAATCTAAAAACATTATACATTATATTTATACAGTATACTACTACTAAGTGGTTTGTCCTGGGGAGGTGGTGGGGCTGGTGGGATGCCATGAAAGTTCAGAATTTTGAAAACAGTGTGTCGTGTGTGTGATGAAGTTGAGGAAGGATTTACACTCCTTCTAAACTGCATGTCCAATGGTCAGAAAGGTGTTGGGAACCCCCTCCTCCCACACCGTCAGATTAGAGGGCACTTCTGTAACTCTATGAAACGGAGAATCCGACATTCATGCTCACTTCATGCTGGGATTGGCCAGCTGTGCGGAGGTGAGAGAGGATTAGCTTGTAAAGGCGTAAGAAGAAATTCATTTCTGTCTTTCCCAATATTTCACTGGATCCTCAATCCGTCCAATTATTGGAGAGAAATAAGATCAAAGTGTTGCCAAACTGGAGAAGTGAATCCATCGCTAATACAACCAAAGCACTCACAAGCAAACTGTCAATCAGTGATATAGACCACAAACTCTGAAAACGCATTCTCTCAGAGGTCTTACACAGTCGCTCCATAATTTGAACCACCACCAAAAACAGTCACACGGTGCAGACGAGAAGCAAGGCTTCACACGTCAACAGTTATATCTAAAGGATACAGGCGTCACTGTTCTGGTTCACTCTTACTGCTCTCAGACCACATACCACATCCACAGTACTAGGAAAATGATCTCCGTCCAGAAAACCATTTTAGCTCTGTATCACAAATAATCTCCGTCCATATTATTAACACTTGAAAACGCCTATCAGATGACCATTCATGTACACTGGGCATGCACAAGTCTGTGTTTATTGTGTCTATTCTACAGCTGGTTAGTTGTAGAAAATACTATGAACGAGGAACAGCAAAGGCAGTTGTAACATTAAAATGCAGAATTTAACTGCACAACAGCTGCAAGCAAAGACAACAAGGTCAATAACACTTGTAATTCATTATCCATGCTGCATTCACCACTGGTAGTCATGACTGATAACACCCAATCATGAAGCGACTGTGAGTGTCCACGTCATCGTTTCCAAAGATCTCAGTTTTTGACCGTCCAGACTACAACACAACCTAAGACGTGGAATGCAGCATTTCCAAAAGTTTCCATTTTAGGGGCTTGAAAACGTAGAAGTGTGGATGTAGCTTTACACAGGCAGCTGTTTTTACAAAGAAAAAACTAGTCCCACGGTCCACTACCTGCTCAGCCGCAAACAGAGACCAGCTGGTGAACACAGTCCCTCAGGAGTTGGTTTGCAAGGTCACCATATCAACTTAAAAAGTAATGATATGTCAATGTTGTGCTCAGATCTTGTTTCTGCTGCCCCCATGTGGCCAAAAATCAGTTACAGGTTTATGCTTGTGATAAAAAGCTGCGGTGTTGAAGTCTTAAAGTTTAATTTTACATTACATTCTGTTAAGCTGGCTGGTGAGACAGCCAGCTTTGGAAAACCGAGTAAAGAATGCACAGCAAAACACAAAAATGATCCGATGATCCTATATTAATCAGGATTTCAGCTGTTGTCAGTGTTGAATTTAACTGTAGGACAAACAAGCAAAGTCTGTATTAGGATTCATATCCCCTCCATCCATCCATCCATCCCCTCTGCAGACGTCAGGCTAGAGCTGCTTCACTTCTGGATCTAGAGTGATTTATCCTTGGCTGGGGAAACCCATCTTATTGGCTTCCTCCCAGCCACGTCCTGCAGGGCTTACTGCGATGGCAGCTGATTGGATGCACAGAGCTGCTGGATTGACAGGCAGAGTGTCTGAGACGCTGATCATTTTTGTCAAGCAGAGATGGTAAAATGCTGCGAAGACCCATAAATATTGAAGCTGCCTAGGGGCCAATGACCTGTACCGGCTGATTGTGGCCTTTCAGGCAAGGCAAGTGCGTGTGTGTGTGTGTGTGTGTGTGTGTGTGTGTGTGTGTGTGTGTGTGCGTGTGTGTGTGTGAGAGAGTGAGTGAATGTTGGAGAGAGATGAGTCCATTAGGCTGCAGGGAAGTGTCCATTCAGAAGGTGAAAGGGGGAGGGGGGGGAGGTCAAGTCTGCTGTGTTTGGTGAGTTGTTTCCTAGATGGAATAATGGAATAATAAACAGAATCAACACATGCCTCACATTCTCACTCACCTTATATTACACTAAATTACAAATAAGATGCAAAATTACTGTGTGCTGTCAGCATCCATCATACCAGCACAACACATTCACCATTAGAAACAATACAGTACACAAAATCTTTCCCAATAATGTATATCCTTTATTTATGGATTTAACATACAGCCACTGGAAAATTGCATAGAAGCCATCAGATAAAACCTAATGTTGTTCATAAGGTTTCTAAGACTTCCTGCGTTTCAAAACTATCAGCACTTTATTAGGAACACCATGCTAACACTGGGTAGGTCCTCCCTCTGCTCTCAAACACCCTCAGTTCTTCGTGTCATTGATTCCACCAGATGTTGGAAACTTTCCTTTGAGACTTTGCATCACATGATTTCTGCAGATTTGTCAGCTGCACACTCATGCTGCCAATCTCCTGTTCTACCACATCCCAAAGCTGTTCTATTGGATTCAGGTCTGGAGACTGAGGAGGTCACTGAAGTTCACTGAACTCGCTGTCATGTCCATGAAGCCAGCTTGAGACGACGTTTGCTTTGTGACATGGAGCATCAAGGCTGGACGTGTTGTTCATTCTCATGCTTTTCTGCTTTCCACAGTTGTAAAGAGTGGTTATCTGAGTTACTGTAGCCTGTCAGCTCCAACCAGTCTGACCATTCTCCTCTGACCTCTCTCATCAACAAGGTGTTTCCTCCACTGAGCTGCCGCTCACCGGATGTGATCAGCAGTTTCCGAAATACTCAAACCAGTCCGTCTGCCACCAACAATCATGTCACAGTCAAAGTCACTGAGATCACATCTTTTTTTCCTCATTCTGATGTTTGATGTGAACATGAACTGAAGCTCCTGACTTGTCACAGGATTGACTAATTGGATAATTGCATGAATAAGCAGGTGCACAGGTGTTCCTAATAAAGTGCTTGGGGAGTAACATTCAGGAGCATTTTTCAACTACAATGTAAAGCACTTTTCTTAAGATGTAAAAATGCATTAAATTGTAAAAGACATATGAGACAATATGATAAGATTCATATGAAAAAGATTTTAATACAAACTTAATGATACAATCACGCTGAAATGAAATGAAACAGATTAAACAGAAGAAGAAAAGAACGATATGAGTCAGCTATGAATAAATACCCCTGAACTTGATTTAGGATAAAGGAGTGTGAAACTGAATTTATTATTTCAACGATTTAAAAGAATTTATGACCCTGATGACAATAAGCAGACCTGTCTCAGACCAGCTGAGAGGTCTGGATGGTTCAGAATGTAGCAGAGCAGAAATGTATTTTGGCCCTAAACCATTTAGTGCCTTATAAATCAGCAGTATTTCACTGTTTGACACAGAGGACATGTGATCTAAGAACTGGATTGATGTGAATCCACTTTCCTGGTCTTGGTGTTGACTCTGGTGATAGTGTTCTGAATCGGGTGGAGCTGTCTGATCCACTTCTTACAGAGATCTGCAAAGACACCATGACAGGAGCTGAACCTACCGAAGATAAAGGAAGTTCAGACGTGTCATTTTATTATTGCTCTATTTTCACGGTGGCACTAAGCTTACCTTTTAATTGTCTTAATTTTGGTCTGACTCTATACATAACTTATTGTCATGGTCACTCATTCCTATCAAGATAATAAGATTGTACTCACCACGGAGATCAGGTAACTTGGCAACATCACTGATCACTGAGACAATCAGACCCCAGATGTGTGTTGGTATCAGTCAACAAACCCAGGGTCAGGGATGTGAGATTTTAACGTGATTTTAAGATGCAATGTGCTCATGACATAAATTACTGGCTAAATAGGACAACTTTTCACTGAACTTCTAAGGTGTCAACTGAGATGTTGACATCATTGTTTAAATCCATTTATAGAGTGAAAGTCTATGAACTACTGGGAGTCACAGACCTCGACACTCGTGATTAAGGGGAAAGGTAACGAAAGGTTACCCAGTGAATTCTGGGATATATTTTGCAGTTTTCTGTCAACAAATGAACATTCTAGCTGAAGGTCTTATTTAATGACTGTGAGGTGGATCCAACAACAATACAACAATAACAGCTTAGCTAATGTTAGCTCACATCCTCTGAGGACCATGAATGTCTGCACAAAATCAATCCATCTAAAAGTTGTTGAGATTTGGCTCAAAAACATACAATTAAATATCTTTTGCCACCAGTGAGTGTGCAGTAATTCTATTCTCAAAGACTTTCACAACTGAAAGCGTCAGTTGTGAAAATCTTTGAGAGTGGCGTGAAGATACGGCAGCAAGCAACAGGATATATCAGGGGAAAATAGCAAATAAACATATTGTTAATATAGAAAATGAAAATGAGCCAACCTGACGATTCCAAACACTCAACACTGTGTTTGGTGATATGAATTAAACCAGTGTTGCGCGTGCATGAACCATAGACTATACATAAAGATGGATGTAGCTTCCATGACGTCACCCACAAGTGCATGTTGGTTTGTAGCCTGTACCAGCCTGTAAACTATTATTTTATATATTATATATTTTATATATATTATGATTTTGAACAGCTGCATGATTTGGTTGATGCAGACAAAATAAAATTCCCATCGCGTCAACAGTTTACCTTTACTGCACCTATTTTTCACTTTCTACACAACATAAAATGTATATAGAACTGAATGACATTAATGAACTGATCTGTTTGGAGTCGTCCTGCTTTATGACACGTTGTTTAACTGCTATAACATTTACTCAGACTGGTTTTTCTTGGCTTTTAAAATTTCTCTCTGTTTCTCTGTTATTTTCTAGTAGTAAACAGTGATGTGGCAGTGACTGGGGGATGGGGATGGATGGGTAGGAGGAAGTTCTACTGGGAGAAAATAGCTCAGAGCAGATTATTCAAAAAGAAAAAAAAAAGAGAAATGAACATGAACTGTGAACTTAGTTCAATATTCAAAACTGTGAACCTGAACCAGTTCATTTTAATCTCTGTGAACTGAAATTGGAGCTAGCTCTTATGAAGTGAATTAGTGAATAAAACCCTGTATTACAGTAACATGCAGTTTTATATCAGGATATTGACATATTTCATGATATTTACTGATATGGTAAATAAGGAAAATCATCACAAAAATGATTAATGAATGAAATAATCGGACAGAAATGTCCTTTTTGCCTAATACAGCAAAGTAAACACCTGACAACTATTTAATCATGTTAGAGAAATTATATTGAAAATGCTCAGTGATTTTCAACATGATCCTCAATGGTCTAATGCATCCAGAGATATCAAAGGGATAAATATAAGTATGGCACAAACAGACACTGGACAGATTATCATCTCAAGGTACACATAGTTATTTCACTCAGCTCTCATAATTTAGAATCAGGATATGCACACTAACAGTAAAGCAGTGTGTAGTATACAGAAACTCCATTTGCTGAAATTTTCATTCAACTTTGCGGAAAATATTTCAGCCATTTATTGTGTTGTTGTGTTGGATTACATTAGACTGTGGGGTGTTACATTACGCTGTGTGTGCGTTATTCTGGCCACCCATTTACATATAACAAACATGCATCTTTCCCACTTCAAAATATGGTCAAAAGAAGTGCAAGCATATCTGAAAGCGCCTGTCCAACCGTTCATAAAAAAAAAAAATACTTAAGATGTACTGAATGAATTAAACATGACTTAGTAATTGACTGTACATTATAAAACAGCAGGAGCAACGGAGGCAGAGTAAGACTAAGAGAGCTGCAGAGAGACTCCAGAGACTAATGAGCTAACTGCAGGGCGTTCTTCCTCATGTGACTGCTGTAATTGGGTCAGTCAATAGCCCTGTGTGGTGCTGCTGCTGCTGCTGTAGAGGAGCTGAGAGTCTGTCTGACAGGCCAGCCCACACCACGCTGACGATTTGGACCACAGTAGCAGCCAGAGAGATTCCTCCACTCACTGTGCAGGTGGAGCCATGATCAGACGCTGGGGGAGGAGTTTAAATAAAGGTCCCATATTTTACACTTTTCCCGTGTTTTATTTGAAGTGTTGAACCATAAGAAGATATTAATGGTCTCAGTGTCGCTAGAGCGCTAGTAACAACAGGTCGGTGAGCCAATCAGAAGAGAGGCTCTGAGTTTGAGAAACTTAGGACGCCATTTTAATAGAAGTCAATCAGCATATGAACTTTTCACTGTTAATAAATTAGCATTTAGCAGTAGCCTTGTCTTGAGGAAGCCTCTGACTGAAACAGGGTAGACTACTGTAGTCTACTACTGAGTCACTGCTGTTATATTTTGGTTTCTAGCATTGTCTTCCGTTTTAAAATTTATACTTTACATATTCATAATGGCAGAGGCTATATTCCAGATACTTTTGTCTTTGTTTTAATATGGAATTTAATTTAAGGCAGCGTTTGAAGGTCTGACAGCTAACCTATGCTGTGCATACACAGCCGTGTGTGTGTGTGTGTGTGTGTGTGTGAGTGTGTACACACTAATGAATGTTTACATCAAATGCTGTCAGGCTGAGTGGGCGTTAACTTCAGACCTAGCGTACATTCCTTTCTAGTTAAGTGTTTGCAGCTCATCTTTTCCATTTCACTGTTTTCACAGTAATTGTGGAGGTTTCTGCAGCAGCTGCTCTAAACCATATCTGTGTATATAAACCGGATGAGAGGGTGAAACCAGAAGAATGTTTAGTGTTGTTTTGGTTGGCTGTAAAGAGGCCGCTGCACTGACAAAGCTCTGCTTTGTTTTACCTGAAAGTAGTTGCATGTGTTTCATTTGTTTATCATGTATATTATTCTGATAGGACTCATTTCTTTTTGTTTTGTCATTGTTGCAGTATTCTCATTTTCTTTTATATTTGGTAAGTTTTTCTTGTTTTTATGAATTAATTATTAATTATTCAGAGAATTCTGAAAAACAGAAAATGTATGCGATCAAATCGACAAATTAAACAGATGACAGGTTTTGTTGTTTGTAGTAATAAATGTCTAGTTCTTGACTCAAGATGAATCCACTGTACAAATAGATTTTAACTTTTTACTCTCATCTTCATGAATCAATTTATGTCTCAGGAAATCCAAAATCAGCTCCCCTGTTTGTCTGCATGAGGACTCACATGTCACCCATATGATACACATATGATTATTAATCATCAGAAGAGATGATCTGTCCAGACAGCAGGACACCACCCCCTCCCTGAATTCATCAGTGACATGAATTAGGAGGAAAACGCTCCGTCTGCAGTATTTACAGGATAATTAGGGTTTGGATTGTTTACCCAACAGGCAGTAATAAGGAGAAACTGGGTCAGTCAATCTGGACAAACAACTTTATTTCTGGTAATGCATCTATACACTGTACATTCAGTCACTGTAGTATATAAGCATAGCTATTTTCAAACATAATCTCATAAAGTCCTTTACTTTACAATATAGTCCGTGTCGTGAGAGAAGGGGACGGGTGTCGTCGGAGGAGAGATGAGGGAAAAAGGCGTGAAAAGATGAGGGAAACAAGGAGATAGATGAATAAGCCAAGCTTTTTTTTCATACTGTATATGTGGTATTAATAAATGGGAAAGCTTACATTTACCTCTTACATAAAAATATTTCTAGAATTGTAAGGTTTATATAGTATTAGCAGCAGCACAGGGCTAAAAAGATACATGAGGATTAGGGGGGAAACAATCTGCAAGTGGCATTGTGTGTGTGTGTGTGTGTGTGTGTGTGTGTGTGCGTGTGTGTGCGTGTGTGTGCACGTGTGTGTGTGTCTGTCTGTGTGTGTATGTGTCTGTGTGTCTGTGTGTGTGTGCGACCCATACTGTAGGTCTGTTATCTGATACTGAACAAACTGTTAAAAATATATATGAACTGGTGAAAAAAGTCATTCAATATAAAGACTCTACAGTAAAAAAAAAATGAAAAGAAATGGATTAACATGTTTATGTAGGGAATATTCTCTTACGCACTGCATCATTAACTGTTTTTGAAACATTTCAGTTAAAACACAAATTCAAAAAAAAAAAAAAAAACAGAAACAAAAACAAGACAAGCTATTGTAAGAAAAGATTTCTTTTTGAAAAAGGAAACACCATGTACATATATTATACAATATTGTAAATGAAAAAAATATTTACATTTGAAAATTCTTATTCAAATCTTCACACTGGCTAGTATTTGTCTATTAATATGGACTGTTATTGCTGCTTTACTGTCCATTATATAGTAAAATGATTCTCCTTTAGAAAACAAGATGTTGTTAAACTGCTTTTTTCTTTTTTACGCGCGGGAGAGTGAAGAGCCAGTGTCGTTGTTGTCTCCCTTCTTTTGTAGAAAACCACGAGTAAAGTAAACTACACAGAGGCTATCAACTCTTTTTGAGTGTAAAAACAACTACAAAATGTACCAATTTTTTAGGTCTGCCAAAGTCACAGACGCAGTGTCAGCCATGGCGGATAAGAAACGGGCTTGTCAACATAATGCCCTCTTTATTATCCTCGACACGTCCGCCTCGGGACAAGTCAGCAAAACTGGGAATAAACAATTAAGTCTTTATGTACAACCCAAAGTAACAATTCACCGAAGCAAGTGGGTTTTCAAGATCTTCTATAAAAATTGTTTGAACATGCATATCATTGATTTCAAATAAAGGAGAAAAAAAAAAAGCACTCATTCAGAAAAAAAAAAAGCCTTAAGCATCTAGCGTTTGTTTAATTGTTCTCTGCATTGAAAAAGAAATTGAGTCTGTAAACTGGTTGGTTTTAGGAACACTGATAAAAACAGCTGCTGAGCTGCTGAACCTGCACACAGGTAGACGATGAGAGGCCCCGCCCCTACAGCTTCATCATCAGTTCTCCTACTCTGGAAACCTTTCGCCCATGTCCAGGCACTTGAGGTTGTCCAGCATTGCATTTTATTTTATTTTTTCTCTCTTTTTTTTTTTTGTCGTCTTTTGCTTTTTGCAAGTGTGAAGTTTTCTTTTTTCTTAAGAACAATATACGGTTTGTTGCATTTTTTTTTTTTTACTTACTTCTTCCTCTTCTAAATAAGACAAATTGCTTTATGTTGCATAACACAATAAAACCCTTACATGTACAGTATCAATGCCCAATAACTGACTATATGTATGGCAAACTTTCTCAAATTTCATGCATAAAGAAAATATGAGTTTTCTATTGAAAAAAAGTGAACATAACAGACAAGCAATAAAATATCTCCACGTTTAAAAACAACATCAACAACCAAAGAAAAATTAGCATTAACACAATGTACATTCTGATTGCATTGTACCCGCTGTGTGACGGCAGAGTCGAGCTCTCCGCCTTCTGAATAAAATCAGATTTTAATCTTCCAACTTTTTGTTCAGAGGCCTGTAAAAAAAAAAAAAAAAAAAATCACCTCGATGATGTGCAGTGTGTTATTAGCGAAGTTTGAACCGGGTGTCATTATATTACAACAACGGGGAGAATTTGTTGCCAGAACCTTTGTAACAATCCCAGACTGCATCAGCAAGCAACAGGTAGAGCCTTTTTTTCTTTCCATTTATTTACAATACTTTGCCTTAAGAAAACAGAGCAACAGCATTTATTCGAGATGCATATAATCAATAAAATGCTTACTGAATTTATATGGTAGCAGTCGTGTATAAGATGATGTTTTCAAAGTAAGATTGAAGACAATAGTGGGAGTACAATGCATTATAACAGTATTTTTGTTATGACAAAGTGCGATTCATTATTGTAAAGTAAAAAAAAAACAAAAAACAAAAACAAAACATATATTTATATTTACATTAATTTAATTAAAATGAACATTTTGTGGTTCTTGCCAAAGTTGCCCCATCCAGTCCACTATGATTTCATACATGATGGTTCTGGTGTCAGCTGGAGTAAAAACAAGGCCACGCACATCTGGAGGATTTTATCTTTAGAAGATAAAGACATCCGGGTTTTGACCCAAATGCTTAAAAACACATATGGCAGCCAGTGTGAGTGTGTGCGTGTGTTTGTGTGTGAGCAACACTTGAGATGGAGATTGCTGGATATTGTTATTGATCATCCGACACAAGTGCTCACTAAAACGGTACAGCATGTTTTTATGTCCAGCGTCCAATCCAGAGAGAGAAGAGTGAGAAAGATTTCGACCCCGCTCTGAGAAATAAATGATTTTTATAAAACAACAGGAGGAGGAAAAGATGGGTCACTCAAGCTCCTCCCCCTCAGTGGACTGCGATGGCTTCCTGAAAAACCGACAAAACCACGGTGGCACTGTGGAGAGTTCATCTGCTTGTTTTGTTCATCTTCTCATTTATTTGTATCTTTTATATTTTCCGACTCCAAGAGCACAGAGAAACAAAGAAACTGTCTTTCTTTTTGTTGTTACAGTTTTTTTTGTTTTGTTTTGTTTTTTTTTTGTTTTTTTTAACATATCGCTATGTAGTCTCTTAAATAGCTTATAATGTCTTCAAAACCCTCCTGGTCCTCATCATCATGGCGAGGGACGGCGATGGAGACGTTTTTGGGAACTGTATGTTAAGTGTGAGCCCTGCTCTTCCTGGACCGTCACAACACCTCTCGACAGCTGTGTAACTCTAATAGAATATGATCATCTTTCAGCATTTATTATCACAGACGTCTGTCCAAAAGTCTCACTTTATTTTCTTATCAGAGAAAATACAGGCACAACCACATTTTGTGCTATACATCTGCTTTTTCTTTCATTCTCGTGATGCCGTCTGAAGTTCTGTGAGTCTGGAAGGTGCCAGTCAGTGCTTGATTCAGAAACACATGCTTCCTTGCTGCACAATTGTATTTTGCTGTTTCCATTCACTTCACTTTTCATGGGCGTGATGGAGGATACAGGTCCTTGTTTCTTCTCTGTCTCTGGTCCGAAGGTGAGAGTCTTGTATTTTTGTGTTCTGGAGGGCGAGCGTGATGGACAGTGGTGCGATGTGGCCGGCCCGGGACTCCTGGGTGCTGGGTTCTCTGGTCTGAGTTGGGCAAATGATGTTGGGGGATCATGGCGACAGGGTTTGAATGATTGGGGAGGTGAGTTCAGCTGCTGGGTTAGTTCTCAGCCAGCATGTCCTTGGGCGTCCCGTCCTTGTCGCTGCTGGATTTGGGCCAGAGTTGCTGCTGTAGCTCCTTCACCACCCTCTCCAGGTGCTCCCTGGCCTCCCGCTCCTGCAGCAGGTCGGCTCGAAGCTGCTCGCGGTCGGCCTCGGCGTGCTGCAGCTTCATCTGGAGGTCCTCGATCTGGAAAACACATGGCAGGAAACAGCTGTCATCATACAGCAGAACAGATCTGACTCCGGACTTAACCAACCACTGAGCCTGTTCTATACAACCATACTGTATATCGCAATATTAGGGCTGGACAGTATGAAGATATTCACTTTTGAATATCACCAAAGCCTGATGTTAACGCTATCCAGCTGCAAACAGAATGCCTTATTCCTGCGCTTCAGAATTCGCACCCTGGTGGTGCAGTTGTCTGGGAGGCCAGCTTCATCAGCGTGGATGTGGTCTGAGTCGGAGTGTCTCTGCCCTCTTGGTCTGGTTTCCAAACCAATTGGGCTTAAACACTGTTTAACAAGTTAACAAATGATATTTCTGTAAAATTAGATTAGAATTACTGTAGAATTTGTATAAATGATAAAATTATCTGCCGTTGGATCCCAGGATTTCCGCGGCTACAAGCAAAACCCAGTGTCAGTTTGAATTTGAATGCAACTGTGTGATCAGAATATAATCACCAAACTATCGTCTTAGTCCAGACAAAGGCCAAAAAAATTTACTTCTATCTATGTTGATACACTTTAGTGCCTTTCAGCAATGCAGTCATGAAACAAAGTTTCTAGATGTTATTTTATATTTCAAGACACAGTCTTAGTATCTGGCATTAAGCTAATGTATTAAAAACAATATTGGGATTTATAGCAGAATGATCTTTGAGAGCGCAATGATACTGGAAGTGTCTGAAAACTTTCCTGTCCTGGGCTGCAGCAACATAAACGCCTAAAACATCTTGTCTTAGTGACAGCCGTCCAAGGACAATTGCAGTCTCTGCAGGGAGGCACACAGATGCAGCTGGAGAGCATAACCTCCCTCTTGTTTTGTCTAATCTGCATTTCCCATGGTGCCTGGGGGAAGTCGACGTCTCTTCCTGTTTCCTTTTGTTGGAGGACTTATCGTACGTCTGTGCACTTGGCGCTACACCCATTTATTTTTGACTGGGGAAGAGGAAATGTGTTTTTTTTCTTGCCTTCTCCTCTGCTGACCTTGAGAGTGTGTGAGAGAGTGAAACACTGCAATTACTCCGAGGGTGTTGTCTAGACGTTCTGCCACCACATTTGCACACATTGTTAGTCTGGTCTGCCTACATGCTTGGCCTTGTTTGGCTTCATTAATACCCTTGTTCCACATTTCTCCAATGTATTATCAAGAGATTTTAATCTTATCTTTAAAGAGTTTAAACCCTAAGTGTGACCAAGGGACAGATTCTTCCAATCCTTCACCCTCACTGACCTGTGCCGAGTATTTTGCGCGAAGACGTCCAGCCTCGCAGCCCTTGTCGCAGACCCTCAGCTGCCGGGCCTGCTCCAGCTCCCGCTTCAGACGGATCCGCGACTCGTTGGCTTCCTTCATCTTCTTCTCGCTCTCGGCTCGCAGGCGCTCGATTTCCTTCCTCAGGTTTCGCTTCGCCTCAGTCGCCTCCCGAAGCTTCTCCTTCTTGGCCACTCGCAAGAACTCCAATTCCTGGGAAGATGAGATTGTAGAGGTTAGCATAGAGGAAAGGCACCTATCTATCTGGGCTTTAAATGGTAAATTGACTGCACTTAAATTGTGCTTTTCCAGTCTTATAGACTTAAAAAATCATCTGTGAACAAGTGTGTGCAGCAAAAGCACTTCACCCTACAGTGCTTTTGCTGCACACACTTGTTCACAGATGATTTTTTTTTAATATAACTTGAATGTATCATTGATAAAATTGTCCTTAAAGTGTCACACGGTGCTTATGCAACCGCTCTCCACACCAGTGGATGCATCTGTCACATGTCTTTTTCACTGTTGACACCCAAGCGAAGGCTGCAGGGTCCATGTCAGTGTTTACATTAAGCCAAGTCAGGGTTTAGGGCAACGTGTGGGCTGACAGAACTTAGGTTTCCTTCCTCTGAATCACTGAGAGAGTGTGAGTGTGAATGTGAGTGTGAGTGTGAGTGTGAGTGTGAGTGTGAGTGCGAGTGCGTTCGTGCGTGCGTGTGTATGTTGTGGTGACACACCCATAGTCTTCTCATGGGAACCCAGCAGTTTGGACAAACATGTCTGTCATCAAGCTTTGTTAGTTCCCTCAAAAAGAGTTAAAAGACACAATCCCATCACACCCTTTACTCTGCTGAGGCTTTACATAAGAACTCAGTGGATACCATCAGGGTTAGCTCAACTCAACACAGCAGGAGTTACACCAGCAGGTTGTTTTAAAGTGAGACCACTGTTCATTCAGCTGGGAGGTCAGCTGCTTGCTTCTGCACACTGATGGAAAGTGAAAGTGGAGTGCTGTCGTGCAGGAATCAGTTTTTCTTTGCTCAGGATGCAGTTTTTGTGTTCCTCACCCACACACACACTCCTTCGTCTGCACTTTCTTGTTCTCGGTCCAAGACCAAAAATAAAAATGGAAGTCTGGCCTTTTCCCTTTGCAGCAACATCCGCTGTCATTGTTATCACTTGCCAACTCATGCTAAGCTTTGCGGACAGTAATAATGACTCCAAATCCACTTCTGCATTTCTATGTTTTTGCTCAAGTAATTTCCTTAGTGCACCAACTCTGAAAAGTTTCTGTCAAGTCTGGTTTCATAAAAAAAAAAAAAAAAAAAAAAGTTGGAGGAAGCATTAGGGTTGTATGAGTTGTCACGGACTGAGAAACCTCATTCTCTCAGCCAACAGTGACACATACCATGGTGCATTCACTGAAATAAAATCATACACTTTGTTGATACAGCCTGTCAGTGTGAGAATAGAAACACTTTATTGTTGGCTGTAGATCACTATGGGTAACACCGGAAACATTTATAAGTCAGTGTTTGTATGATTATCTGTGTGTGCTGTTCAGTTATTGTCCAAATAGACAACAGCTTCTCTATAGAGTTACACTGACACATTTGATAGGTTGGTGGCCTTGAATGACGCGGAGGTTAGTTTAGGTAAAGCAGCTCCTATGTTTGGTATGATAATTGAAAATACATTACAATCCCTTTTTAAATTGGCCTTAAAGCCTTAAAGGTCCCACATTGTATAAAGAGTCAGTATTTGTGCCAAGCTCTACTAACCACATCTTGGACCAAGCTCTGTACTTAACGCGCACGAATGAAGCTGATATCAATGTTACTCGTTTAACATGAGGAAAGATGAACACGCGTCATATTATTCTTGCAGTCACGGGAATGGGAGTGTACCTGTTGGAGGTTGCGTTTGGCCTGCAGGGCCGATCCCAGCTTCTCCTCCTGCTTCACCCTCATCTTAACAATCTCGTGCAGAAACTTCTCCTTTGACTCTTTGGAGTCGAGACCGTTGTCCAGCGCCTGCCTCAGGCTCTCCAGCTCCGACTCCAGCCCCAGCTCTGGAGGGGTGATGGGGGCTGCGACGGGCGCGATGGGTGCAATGGCCGCAGCTGAGGGGACAGTGGCCTCGGCTGACGTGACAGTGCAAATGGGCCCTTGGGCGCATGGCGAGCCCAAGTCCTTGGCTGAGCTGCTGGATGAGGTGAAAGATGGTGACGACAGGGAGGACAGGGACGAAGTGACTGTTGGGAGAGACGACAGACGAGAGACTTGGTTGATCTTTTCAAATCAGGACTTCATTTAGGAAGACAGTTGAGATCTACGGATCTAGTTGCTGGTATTGAGTTCTTTACTTACGTTCGTCCCGGCTCTCCACTTCGATCTCCACCTCAGAGTCCTTGTCATCCTGAGGCAGCGGCAGCTTGCTGGCAGTGAAGGACGGAGGGCAGGGGGCCTCTGATGGCGGCGGCTGGAGCTCCCCTGTGGCTCTTCTCTTTCGAGGCCTGGAGTTTGCTCCTTCACCCGGGGGTTCACCTCCACTTGGGTGGGAGGTGCTGGGTACTGATGGGGACATGGGACCCACCTTCCCCAGGGGTAGTGGTGTGAGGGCAACATTGGGGGCCACACCATTCTCCAGACTCTTGTAGTTGTAGAAGCTGAGAGGAAACCAGACCGTTTAATTGCTCGTCTCATGATGTTTACATGAAATAATCCAAATCAAGACTACTTAATTTACAGGAGCTGCATTCAGGCAAGTAAACACAGCCGGGACCATATTGTATGGACCGATCTGGACAGTCTATGCCAACCAGGGTAGAGAAACATTCAGATAA
>NW_019174680.1:908614-976797 GCF_002260705.1 Seriola dumerili
AAAAAGCGTCTCGGTGATGTCTGTGGTGCTGGTTCTCAGGGGATCCAGTGTAAAAACATAGACTGGTGTAATTTCACTATAATTTGATTCACTTAAAATGATCCCGGTAGAGTGAATGATATCTTCCTATGTGGGATTAAACATTATCAAACAGGGTCTGTGGCTGAGGGACACACACATACACACTCAGACCCCGACCGATACACTTCTCATGGAAACTTGACAGTGCTCTCTGACTTACAGCAGGCCTGCTGCAAGTGACAGAGCCGGGCTAATTTCAAATACACACAAAAATGTGTGTGTGTGTGCGTGTGTGTGTGTGTGTGTGTGTGTGTGTGTGTGTGTGTGTGTGTGTGCGTGCGGGTGTGTGTGTGTGCAAACATCCACGCACTGTGCAGCCCACCTTCTTCATGATCCAGGGTGGATTACACAGCATAGACAGGATGTCACACTTCTAAGATAAGGCTTTCCGATTAGGTGAGGTGTGTGTCAGACGTGCTCAGACTGCTGCGCCGTCTATGTACTCAGCTCCAACGCCTCACACTGAGAACATGACACCTCATAATATCTACGCAGCAGCATTACACTGGTGTCGGGGGGGGGGGCATTGGCCTTTTATTAAAAGACAGATATCATTTTATGATTATTTTTCATGCAGCCAGAGAAAAGTAGTACAGCCCCAAGAGCAAAAAATATTGGTGCTGCACCTTTGAAGCATGTATCTGTCAAATGGCGATTTACAGCCCTGTACTTGACACACGGCGGTCAGGAATATCCCCTGCATGAGAAACTCACAAATCCTCCAGTCATGGGGCAACAAAGGTGGAAACAATGAGAGCGTTGGGCTTATCTCAGCTGCCGTAGGGGGACCCCACGCAGGGGCTCATGTGTGAGCACGTGTCTGGGCAAGTGTATGTGTGTGTGCGTATATGTCTATGGCTGTGTGTATGTGAGTGTGTATGTGTGGCAGAGACAGGATGGGTGGGGTGATAACAGTCTTCTCGGTTGAGGACTGTCTGTGCTGTTAGAAACTCTCATGGTTTCGGCATACTTCCTCTGTCTGCAGGCCACTGCTGTTTGTCACTGACTGAATGCTATGAATAGCACTTTTTTATCACAATACAGTGAAGGATTTCGTCAGACTCGTAACTTAGCAAAACCATTTTTGCCGCCCTGAATCAGTCTTTTTGAAAGGTTCTTTATCTCTAGCGCTCTAATCCCTCTGTAGTGGACTTTTATAAAGGAAAAAAGCTTGATTTCTAAATGCCCCCCCCCATGTCTTCCATGTTAAGGAGATTCAAAAGAATATGTGTTGAGACAACAAAGCTGCAATCAGAGAAATATTTCACCAAGAACTGAGGACGAAATCTGTGGATATGTGTGGTTGAGAGAAAATTTACTGGGGAAGTGAAACTTACATTTTCACTATGTTGACCTTTAGGCAGTTTAATTAAGTTGCGGACGTACAGAAATGCTCTTAAAGACCGTAGTGATCCCACGATGGGGAAGCGGTGATATAAAAAAAAAAAAGCCTTGAAGGAATGTATGAAATGTTCCAAATCATCCTGTTGTACCTTTTCTGAACATATCAGAGGCGTTGTTTCTGTTAGTGAGTACGCTGAGGAAGCAAAGGGCCATGAATGAGTCAGTCAGGACAGAGTTCATGTGGAGGATGTGGAAGTCCTGCAACCTGAACAACCATTCAACCCTCTGATACGACCTCATAGGAGTGTCTCCTGAAACAGCGTCCCTACGGCGGCAGGCGTACCGGACCTTGGTTGTCATGGTTCCAATTATGAACATGCGGACTGTACCCAGAGCGTCGTAGCTATCTTCGTCACCATGGTTACTATAATAACAGTCATTGCTCGTTTAGTTAAAGGAAAGATGTGATTTAGGTTAAAATAAGTACTTCCTCAATATTAGACTATCCTTGTTGTCATGGTTACAATAGAAAACGTGAGAATAGAAACAACATAAACTGCTACTTTCACATGGGAACCGAACACCGCTCTCCTGTGTCATATTCCAGTGTTTTGTTGACCCATCCATCCACCACATCCTCCTCCTGATGTGGACTTTATCGCTCTTTATATTACATCATCGCACTTTCCATTGCTCCTGTCATAATTACCATGGCTGCTAGATGTCGCCTAACAACAAAATGTAACTATGGGTCATAGTAACCTGCTGCACAGATGATGTATGGGCTCGTTTTATACAGGAGCGGATCAATCTCCATCCAGGGAATCAGTGGAAGAAGAAAATGGCAGATTATAGATTAAAGAAGAATCCTTTGTTACATAAAGACCCAAATGGGCAACGCAGCTACAAGTACTTTCTATCTCAAGTCCAACTTAATTTGACTTAGACACAGTCAAGAAGGCAACAAATATGGAGGAAAGGTTGTTCTTGTTGGAACGAGCCTTATGGTTTACACAATCACTCTCTTTTGAAAACTTGATTTCCAAGCTGAGGTGAAACTCGCCTTAGGAAAGTTTAGATGTGAGAACGATGTAGACATCTCATGCTGTTGAAAACGGGAGTGCCCCCCCCCCCCCAAGAAAAAAAAAGCCATCAAATCCTATCGGCTTTGACTCGAGCTGCTCTTGTGACAGAACGCTGAATCTGTTTCTTGATACAATCTGTCAGTTTCATCTCCTTGTTATTTTTTTTCTGCCACACCCTCCCTACTCCTCGTCCTCCTCCTCCTCCTGCTGTCTGCCCCCGAACCCTCCGCCCAACTCGTCTATCTGTTTGAGAGCGTTTCCTGTGTCATAGATTACCGGATGTCCTCTACAAACAAGCAAGATTCCAGTCGCAGAGAAAAAAAAGCAAGCAAAAGAAGTTAGACAGAGACTGCAAGAAGCATCATGGGTAAACAAAGTGCCTGCAACTGAAAACTCTCATGGAACAAGATGGCTGTCATAAACCAAATGAGAGCATAACACCAAGAAGAAAACTTTTTATTTTGAGTAACTGTGTTCTTCAGGTTCAGTTTGGCATTCACCAAGAAGCAGTTATCTCCCTAACGATCTCATGGCTTGCCTCTAAGAAGACTTTCGCTTCTATAAGCAAGATAAACTGCCAGCTAGAGAAGACTGTGAAATGTAGCTGAAAGCTCTGGAAAGAAGAAGATTTCTTTTTGTTTCTTTTCTGCTCAGAATGGTTTAGGAAAAATAAAATAAAAGTGACATGATAAATTGTTAAAAAAAAAAAAAAAAAAAAAGAAAAACAAAAACTTTTTCAGTGCCGTGTAAATCTTGCAAACACCACTTGTCACTGCAAGAAATGATTTCTGCTTTGACCGCACGATGTGACAGTGTCAACACCGCATGGCTGTCAGAGACCAGCAGCAGTGTAGTGGTATGGTGCTAAACAGGTTGCCTAACCCAACTCCCCCCCAGACTAGGCCAAGATGAAAGGGCAAACAACGTGTTTTCTTTGCTGTTTCTTTGCTCAGGAGGGCGAGCGGAGCCGCACCCTGCCTGTGACCTGACTTTAGCCTCTCTGCATGTCTTGCTGGGGCCCATAGTGGTGGAAAAGGGAGGGGCCCCTTCCTGGAGGCAAAGTGAGAGCTTAGCTCACCTCATACAAAACAGTCACAAAAACCCCCCACACATATGCTGGGAAACAAACAGGTGTCAGACAGCATGTCATTCCACTGCTTATGCAAAAAAAAAAAAAAAACAGGCTGACTGACTGGGGTCGCTCAGGTTCAAGGCTGAATTCATTAGCTGTTGGCCTTGCAGCAAACAAACAAGCTGAAGCACTTTAGTTTCCCCCTGAGGTCTGAGCAGTGAATTGTTGTGAGCAGTGTTGGGAAGGTGAGCTGTTGAATTTACCACCTGTCTATGCTAATTTCTCAAGTCAGAATGACACTCGCTCCTGTGTGTGTGTGTGTGTGTGTGTGTGTGTGTGTGTGTGTGTGTGTGTGTGTGTGTGTGTGTGTGTGTGTGTGTGAGAGAGAAAGAGACGGACATACGGGATAAAAATACACCGAGCACCGTGGCTGCTCGCTCAAGTGAGATTCCTCGACTGTGCGTTTGTGGGTTACACACACGCAGAGCTCCAATTCTGGCAACTAGTTCATCCCACCATCGTCTCCTTGGCTGAGAAGTCACAGAGAACAATGGGTGCTCTGTCTTCAGTCAAGTAAATAGCAAAGAAAACACTTTACATAGTTACAGTCAAACCATTGCAGCACTGCACTGCAAAAAGATCAAATTAATGTTATTATTCAAGAGCCTCAGTCTTGCTGAGGCAGAGTTCTGACTTCAAGATAAACTGGTTTGCTGACTGCACTGATCTAATATTCACTTTGATTTAGTGATGAGAAATTTCTCCCATGCTCAGCACATAAGTAACTGTATTTATTCACTTCAGGTTTGGAATTATAAAGAGCGAGTATTAACTTGTTGAGCTTGTTGAGAACAGTGTTAAGACTCGCAGGCAAAGACACCTGCCGGGCAACAGCACAGCACAGGACTGATTGTGTGTGTGTGTGTGTGTGTGTGTGTGTGTGTGTGTGTGTGTGTGTGTGTGTGTGTGTGGCAGATGTTCAGACTATCAGGTAGCTGTATTCAGAGAGGAGGCCCCAGCAGTACCTGCCTGTACCACCTCCCCTCACATAAACCCATCATTTATCCCATTAGAAGGGAAGCTTCTCCTGCATTCCCCTGCTACTTGAAAGAAAAACAAAAAGACACTGTGTTTCCACAGTCCTAGTAAAAAAAAAAAACAGCTTGTATTGATACTGCTGTTCTGACTAAACATGCCAGTTCTCCTGTCACCTCCCAGTGTTTTCCTGGGGGGACAGTGTAATGTTCAGTTCCTTTCTTATTTCAACATTTACATTGGAGGATTTTTTTTTTCCCAGAAAGTTTTATGGCATCTGGGTCTGCTGTTGTTCCTGAGGTCTCCACTTCCAGGAAGAGTCCGGAGAGGCTGGTAGACAAAACACAGGAGAAGCCTCCCGGAGCCGCTGTCACCAGCCAGGCTAAAAGTTAAAGACTTGAAACAACTGATAAAAAAAACAACTGCCAGGAAACATAACCTGTCAATATGTGATGAAATGTGTCTTTGATTAAGTCAAAAGGGTGTAAAAAATATCTTTGCTCTAGAGCTTTACACCGAATGAAAGAGATGTGTCTCCAACTGGAATGTGCCTTAGCATCTGAGCACTCTTAAAACTCTTTCCAGCAATGGTGAATAGTGAGTGTTTGTTTCCTATATTTAAACATCAGGCCATAAAAGGAAGTACAGGTAACAGGTGGGTATTGAACATTAAAGTGAAAGTGATAGAGTGCCACAGGGATGATGTATTTTTATGGGCTAACCAGGAAGTTAGCATCACGCTGGTTCTCAACAAAAAGTCAATAGGATTTTTTTCTTTTGGATTACTGCAGAAAATAAACTCTGAAGAACTAAAATGCTATCTAATTTCTGGGTTTTAGGATTCATTCCTAAGGAACTCTATGCTAAATTAGCTTAGCAACCACCATTACAAGTCCTCACTAGGGAGCTATGCTATGCTACACAATGCTGTTGTCACAACTGAGAAGACAAGAGGCTAAATAAGTTCCTGGGTCTCAAAAGGAAAGGAGGGCCCTTTCCCAAACACATCGGTGAATATAGAGGGAAGGATTGAGAGGTGAAGAAGGGAAGAAAAAAGAACAGAAACAAGAGAAGAATAAACAGTCTGTGGCAAGGGATCAAGTCTGAGCACAGAGCGACAGTCAGACACACAAACAGAGGATTTCTCAGATAAAACTGCTGCTTATCAAAAAAGGAAGTGAAGACAGGCAGCCTTGTTTTTAGCTCCACCACCATCTGACGGCTCTTATATGCTTCCATTAGCCACAGAATTTTCACAATTCAAGTCCGAACATGGAAATCATCAAAAGTGTTGTTTCACAAGTTTCACGTGACAGCAGTGATATGCACGGAAAAACAAAGTGTAAGTAAGAGTAATGAGAGGGAAGACAACGAATGACTCCTCTCGTACCGCAGGCCTTCACACTGCTGCCTGGAGGCCATGCAGAACAGTTCTGAATACACATACACATGGGGACACACACACATGAACACACACACACACACACACACACACACACAAAGAGAAGGAAAGGGAAGAGATTGGGAGCTTTGGGAAGGGAGCAGGGTCTCCATTTCCTCTCGCCAAATTTGCTTTGGCAACTCTTTCCGTGGGAATGGTGAGAGAGTAGCTCCCCCCAGCCGGAGAGAGCCAGGGATCGGCCCACCAAGTAGACGGAAAGCTCAGAAACGTAAAATGGAGAATGAAGGGGGGGAGGGTGGGAGGTGGGGGTAAGTAAATACAGCTGGACTTTTCCATGGCTTTTCCTTTTCCATCCCTTTCTTGGCTTTTGCTGTTTTTATACGGATCATATGCAACTAACATTTATAACAAGCTATACTGACAACTTACTACTATACTGACCCTCCGCATATCTGGCCTGCGATGTGCTTTATCTTTAAATTTGACTATTTTCAGTAGAGGCCAATACCAACATTTAGGAGTGATGATAGTGTATAGGAAAATTATTTAAATTTAGCAGTGTAAAATAAACTGTCAGGGCTGTCTGTCTCTGAGCGTCTCTTCTGATTGGCTGACTGTTTACTGATTGATCAAATAAAATATATATCAGATTTCAGGTAAACACTCAGAGAAAGCAAATCCTGCAAAGTTGGATACTTTGTCCAGGTGGGCTGAGCTTGGAGCATGACTGAGTGCAGTGTGCTTTGTTGTGACATCACAAAGTTACGGAGGTCCTGACAGCTCGTTTTAAGGCTCAGTTTCTGAATACAGGCTGTGTGCGTTTCTCTGGGGACTGAGCGCTTTGATACTTTCACAGTATAAATATAGAACCTAGACCTGCTTTATAATCAAAAAACATGGAAAACTCACTTTATATAATATGGAACCTATAAAAGTTCCTCAAATTAGACCTTAAAATTACATAACTATACACCAACACAACAACATATATATAATATAACAGTCTGATTAAAATGTAACTGCTTGCTTTTATCGATTCTACAATAAATAAGTAACCAATCATGATAATATTCATTATTTTGAAAGTAGAGGACACTGTTCGGCAGACATTTGATGTTTAATTAAAGACCATATCAACAAGCTGAAAAAAATGGCCGCTTCTGTTTATGTCCGCAACTTTGCTTTTAGACCGGGTCGGTCTCGAAGTCGTCAAAAGACGCCAAGAAAAGAATTTAATGTCCCCTTTATGATCTTAGACAACAAATGTTTTAGAGCCATCTAAAAGCAGGATAACTCAATTTGCTCCATTTTTAAAGTTGTTCTAATCCCTGCTTATACACTAATGGACATTTCCCATTGATCTGTGTGTGTGTGTGTGTGTGTGTGTGTGTGTTCAGTCTCATGTACAGACATCTGAATGCTTACTAGTTAATAATATTAGATGACAACCTAAACCGTTACACTAACTGGTGCTGATGAAAACCATTTCCTTCAGCCATACTGTATTTCTGTTTGTGGTTAAAAATCAAAGACCTGCTGTTCAGTTTATACAATTCTCACAGTTATAGTATCTAACGCTTTTCATAATTTGGGTTGATTGGTAAAGTCTGTGATGAGCCAGAATTGTGTTTGGCATCAGAGCTGTGGAATAGCAGAGGAGAGAAGAAAATTCCTGCGTTTACAGCCTCGTAAACGACGCTTTCTGCGTGGAGGAAGGTCGTAGGGAGGCGCGAGTGAGGAGGAATCTGCTGATGGCTCTTTTCCTTGCACTGGTGCAAAAAGCCGCCCTGTTTAAAAGGAGGCCAGATGTGAATTATGGGTAACAAGGGGAGCAGTGTGTCTGTGTGTGCGCAGGGTCGGGGGAATGCGGGGCATAGGGCATATTTCTGCTTGGAGTGTAACGTGCCCTGAGGTTGAGGTTGCTTGTGAAAGGGTTAAGTCGCATGGCTGAGCAAATACATAAATAGCACTGGGGGGTGTGTGTGTGGGCATGGCGGCTGCTGCCAGCTGGCATGGAGGGCATACACACACACACACACACACACACACACACTGGCAGTTTGATTTCTAAGTATTACTTATGGGGCACTGGAACACCAGCAGGCATTTCGGGTACCCTGGTCCAGCCTGCACTGCAGCAGATGCTTTAACATGTGACAAACTCGCTAAGAGTGCTGTGCAAACACACGCGCACGCAGCCACACACACATATGTGTATGTTTCCACACTTGTTTAAAGTCACACTAACTTATGCGCACGTACACACAAATGCAAACACACCAAAAAAAAAAAAAAAGCAGACCCGCCTGCTCTCACACATCAAAGGAGCTCCCAGCAGCAGAGCGGAGCTGCAGACACAGGCCTCATCCCATAATGATAAATCACATCCCAACACCTAAAACAAACTCTCAACCCTTCTTAACTGCACTAAGATGGACACCCCAAACAAAACAGATGACTGGGTGCTCCCTGACACCCTCATCCTTTGAACACACACTCTCTTCCTGCATGATGTTTTCACTAATCTGAGAGGATTAACAGGTTTAGGGTCTCTGGAATGATGTCAGGTTGTAATTTTGAAATCTGACATGAAGAGTTTGTTGTGTTCCCTACTTGCATCTATCTATCTACCCATTGACATTTGTCGTTTTTAGTAACAGGTCTGGGTGGACTTCCTAAAATGGGACGGGACAGTGGATAATAAGGGTTTGCCATGTTGTGCGTGCATCATGTGTCCTTGTGATCATGTGCACTGGCAGTTTGCTGTGCATGGATCCTCCTGTCAGAGAGGAGGATGAGGGGGATTTAACTGAGGGTGGGGGCTTGCAGTCAAATCCCCTCTCATCTTACAGGCATCATTACGCCCGCTAAAGCCTCATCCCTGGAGCCCTCCACTACCAGGGACCGGGACAGACCACCAATTACAGTCTTAACCTCTCTCTTGCCCTTTCTGTCTCTATCTCACTGACACCTACAGCTGGAGGAGGGGGGGTGGGGGCTGGGAGGGGGGGGGTCGATAAAGATGCGGCTTCATAAAAGCTGCCGACATTACATACATTATCTGCTGAGCTGGAGTAAGACGTAGTGTTTCTCCTACAGTACATGCAGCCGTCTGTGGTTCACCGCCACAGTTTCACCATGGCGACAATGAAAATTCGATTAAGACATCTTAAACTTTTATTACAACGCTCCATTGAGTGATTCATGAATAAAGAAGCAGCACCGCTGTCACTGATATCGTGGTGAAGAGTAGTTTGACAAGACAGACAGGTAAACTGTAACAAGTGAATTACTTAGGGCTGTAGTATTCGAGTACAGTCTTGTTCTTTTGTTGTCTCACCCGTCTTGTTTTTCTCTTAGGCCTCATTAAAATGGTATTAATACTGTCTATTGAGTATATAAGAGATGGCAGCAGCTCATCATCATATGAATGCTGAATAATGTGCTGGGGATTAACTGGGTCCATAGTGCAAAGGACCTGTAAGCCTTGATTTTCAGTTCAGTCAAAGCTTGCATGACACAGCTACAATACACTGTAAATAAAAAGGCTCATGGGATGATAATGCACAGATGGAGTGGTCTGCTGTGACTCAGTAGCTGTAAATGAATTGTTGATAACATAAACAAGCCTCCAGCACTAGAGACAGCGAAGGTGATATGATGGTTTAGAGGATAATGGAAGGTGTGAATCTAACAATGTGTGAGGATCCTATTACAACCACGTCCACGCAAGAGCACCTGCAGGAGTGGCGGGCCACAGTGAACAAGGCAGGTCACTGACTCAGAATGAATGACTCAATATATGTGTGACTATCTGGTTCAGCCACATGCGTCTATGTTTACAGCTCGTGTTCAAAGTTAACACAGTGAGTGGATGAAGGGAAAATTTGTTTTATTTCTAATGTATGAAGTGGAACTTGTTTCCACGTTCCACCCCACCCCCCACCCCACCCCGCATGTCTGCTGCAGTGACAGGAGTTTGCACAAGTAAATCCACCACTTTTCCTTTTGCAGGTCAACTCTGTAACGCTGGATCTGTTTTGCCCGAAGCATGCTCTGGTCAAGACGTGTGGGATGGAGCGATCGGAGTAGGATGCGGAGGGATTAGGACTCTTTGAGGGTCTGACATCAGAGGAGGTCAGCAATGATAGTTAAGCCCTATGGCCATTATCTGTTCAATCCCTTTGATTAAAAACCACAGCTCCTTGCACACAAGAAAGTTATTTCCCCCTGTGCATTTTGACCAAGGGCCAGCAGGGTTAAAGCTTTGAACCCATGTAATCTACATGGGAAACTCATGGCAAACCACCGGGTGTAAGTGTTTGAAACAGACGCTGCAAGAGTGATTGTTTCTAGGATTAGTTCGTTGGTCTTTGCTTTTGGTGTTCACACTGGAAAAACTTCCTGAGTACGTTTGAGGGGCGGTCATTCTCAGTGGTTGTTCTCTCCACTTGAATCCAGTGGTGACAGCTGAGTTTGTAAGATTTTGTCTGTGCATAAGTAGCTTCTATCCAAAAATATCAGAAGTGATAAGATCAGTTGTAGACAAATGTGAGTAAAGCTTACAAGCTCCCCTTCAGCCATGTTGTTTCTCAGCAATTCCTCCTACCGCTGGTCCAGTGACCAACCCCTCGCTATACTCAAAACAACCAGTCTTTGAGAGATCACAGCTCACATGGCCAGAGGCTACACTCCTTTTCCTTCCTGTCTGTGGGATGGGATTAGGTCAGGCTGATTCAAACACCATGACTAGCCACTGTCACTCTCCTCACCAGGCCCTGCCGCCTGGGCCTGCCTGCTGCTTTTTAAGACAAACCACTGAACACACTGCTTCTTCATAAGCAGTCAGAAGCTCCCTGTATGCTGCACAAAACAGCGGCTGTGTCTCCTGATGGCCATGTTTGTTGTAGTAGGGCAGTAAGTGGGCCAAGCACTAATGCATTTGCAGACATGGCGGGTCAATACAAGCACCATACTGAGCCCATCATCTAAGATGGAGAAACAAGCTCTTACACATGCTGGCTGCTTTGATGCAAGCTGTGGTCTTCAAGTGTTATTATGTGGAGAGACAGAGAAAAACAAGTGGTGGTGGGGGGGGGGGTCAAGATTTCTCTTGATCATCTTTGAGATGTTTCTCCACCTTTATTCAAGTCCACCCAAATCCAATCGATTGCAGGTTCCAAAGAACACAGTCGCCTCCATAAATCTTAATTGGAAGAAGTCTTGAACAACAAGGACTCTTGCAAACGGAGCAATCTGGGGAGAAGGGTCTTGGTGAGAGTGGTGATCAAGAACCCAGTGGTCACAATGTGTGAGCTCCAGAGATCCTGTGTGGAGATGGGAGAACTCACTCCACTGATCTGGAATTGGAAGTGTCCAGACGAAGCCTCTCCTCAGTGAAAGTTTGCAAAAAAGCAGCTTAAGGACTCTGGGACTGTGAGAAACAAGCACAAAACCCTGTGAAAAGTACTGCAGGTTCAGTATGCAGACCCCTGCTTAGAGTGGCAGCGGTGCTATAGACAGCCCCTTCCGGTTCCCTTCACATTCAGAGCACTACGCAGTCAAGCAGCTGTCAGAGCAGCCACTGCCAGCCTGCTGACCTGCCTGTGACAAGCAGCTATAACACAGTAAATACTGTAGTATCATCAGAGCAGACGTGAGTGGCATCAGGATTAGCATTAGCAGCATTTGCATCAGTTAAAAGCTCTTGCAATTAGAGTATCTGTCAAGTGAATACACCTGAGCGTGGCCGGTGATTGCTTTCCCTTCACTCAGACAGTCTAATGGTATGGAGATGAGAGGGTTCATGTATTTTGTTTTTACCACTGCTGGTCCACTTTCAGTTGCTAATATTGCATCTGAGCATGTGATGTTTTAACAGCATTTTACATCTCACTTCCAGACCACTGAAAAAAGATAGAGAGGCTGAACTTACCCAAAACACACAAGTATGTAAATGGAAGTCTGTCAGACAGGAAGTTAGCAATCGCAGGGGAGAAGTGTTTCAGCAAGAGATATCAGGTCGCGTTCTGCTACAGCTAAGTGTTGCTTGGAGACCTTTAAGAAAAGAGACACCGGGCGGCCATGTTCCTGTAATGCTTCAGCAGGAGTAGGTGGCTATTACAAGTCATTAACCTGCAGACTAACACTTCAAAAATATCCCACAGGGAACAGGGCAGAAGGCGCGAGCTGCTCCGTCCACCGCTACATCTGTGAAGGTGTTTTAGGCGAAAAAAACCAAGCGAAGTCCCCAAACTGTCACATGCTTTTTTTTTTCGAGGCGAGAGACTCTCCATTGAGAGTCCTGACACACTCGACTAAGGTGAGAGAAAATGGTTGCCACTGCACATGTGCTGCATGCACCTAAGACACATCTCAATGTCTGCAGGGCTCTGTCTGCTGCTGGCTTACTCGAGCAGAGGAGGCATAATGGTCTGGGTTGTTAGTGAGCACTCCAGTTGTGCTGTGATGGGAATGTTTTCGACAGCTTTCAGACACTTGGCACTAATGATGTTCTGCATGCCCTGTGGCCAGCTGGGAGTTTTTTTTTTCTTCTTCTTCTTCTCCCTCCAATAAGTGTGTTGAACAATTTCACCAGCAGCCACATGAACACATAGAAACATGCCAACTCAGCCACATCACTGCTGATTGGGTTTATACAAGTTAAAATAGTAACACGCTAAAATAGAAAAAAAAGTCAATCTAAAAATTTGCATTCAAAGGCCCCATATTGTATAAAGTGAGATTTCCATGTCTGTTTTGATTATAAAACAGGTCTAGGTTCTTTATTAATACTGGGAAAGTATCAAAGAGCTCAGTCCACAGAGAAATGCAATTTCCCAGTTCCAGCTAGAAAGGTCTAGTGGATCTTTCCTGAGAAAGGCCAACCATGACTCTGTTGAAATCTAGCAGTGAATCCAATCTGTGTCATGTTGAAGTGAGGTAGCCAATGATAGGTGAAAGCCTCGTTAGAGCCAGTCAGACGGAGAGTACAGGGGGAATGAATCAATGAGCACCAGAGGCTCCCTGAGGGCCCGCATAGTGGAGGGGACAGTTATTGTAAATCAATTGTCGGCCAATTCATTTCCATTGATAGCATCAAAATAATGACATGCCGTAATAAAATGGTAATCAGGGCCTTTAGCTGCAGGCGGCGGAGAGTCGTTTGGCAATCTGAGCTGCAGGGAAAGTGGCAGTGGCCCACATTCGCCGCTCTTGCATTGCTGAACATGTGTGCGTTCATTCATGTGTATGCATTGGCAGTATCTGCTCGACAGAACGTGTCATTTGTTTTTGTTGTGGCTGGATAAGTGCGTGTGTCGTGGAGGGTATCTCACAGTGTGACGGCGTGCATGAGGAGCATCTCACGTGCAGCACAAACCTCTGATTTAATCCCCGAGATATGCTGCCCCAACGACAGCAGCAGATGGCTCGGTGAGCAGATTAAAATCTCAACAGCTATAACCTCGCACCAACCCAAACAGACGCACTTTAAGTAAGTAAGAGGAGCTGAGACAATTACCGCATATTTCCACGCAGAGCTATGGGGGAAAAAGACAGAATGATGGTCAGATGATTTTGTTTGGCTCTTAAGGAACCACAGACACCCTAAACTCCCTCCAATCAATGGCAGAGGGAAGCGATATTAAAACCGTGGGTCACAGCTGAGGTCAGACCTCATGAATCAGCATAATTAAATGAGATGAGGGAGTGAGGGGAGACAGTAATAAACTGGAGATCTGGTTTGGTCAGAATGTTGGTGGCGCGGCAGACAACTGCTCCTTTAGCCCTTCTTTATTGTCGTGGTGGGTAATGAAATGTGGGGCAGATTAAGGTGAACTAGTAGCCATGTTCCACTGCTGGAACTTAACAACGCATAACCAAGGCTTTCCGCAAATTGAACGTTCAAAGTGTAAGGCTTTGGTACCAGCAATTTTTCTTTTCCAAAATATTCCACAAAACCACGTTGTTTCTAAAAACGCAAAAGCTGCTGCCAGACTGAGCGCCCCACTTCCACCCATAAACCACGCACACACGCAATCGATGTGCCAGCCTCCCCAGAGCCAACCACCACCACCACCATCTTGGCAGAGATTTCACAGCACTGGGTGATACCACTCAATGCCAGTCATCATCCCAGCTCAACTGTGATCTGAGTCAAACTTTTTTATCCTCAAATATGGACTGTCACCCACCCAAACACACCAAGATCTTCAGCATTATGAGGCCCCACAATTCAGCTGGGAAAACATTTATTCAGCCGACAATATGGCATAAAGCTGTGTCTTGTGGCCTTGTCTGGGTGTACCTTGAGAGTTAGTAATATACTGACAAGGTTGGATTTATCAGTTTGCCGATATAGGCAACTCACACACAAAATTCGGCGCAAAAATCATCAAATACTAAGTTACTTTGGACCCTTTTACACAATCTGTTCAAAGCAGGAACGTTGCACCTTTATTCCGAATCACTGTTCTGTATAAAAGGTACAAATCAGAACGGGAGGGGCATTGTTGTTCCACCTTTATGTTGTGCTACACATCAAGCCTCTGATTCCTGAACGGCAGCATGCTATTTAAAAATCACACATGGCAGTGGCATCATTGTGTAAACAAGCAAAGGCGGCTAATGAGGGGTCTTCTTAACGGCAATACAGTGGGATCTCTGTTTAAAATGGGTCAAACCATATGGACAATAGGCTGATTAAATCAGATAAATGGAGTGGTAAACTGGGGAATGGAGAAAGTGTTGAATGATACTGCTGTAGACTGCAGTTGTGTAAGAGTAAAAAGGACTGCAGTCCCATTGAAGTCGTCCAAAGGGCTGGTTGGGCAGGGTGAAGTTGGGGTCGCGTTGCCCGAGAAGAGGGGACAGTGGTGTCTGTTGCAGGGGTTCACTAAAAGGTGAGCAAGCAGACCCTTGCCATAAACAAGTCTGAAGTTTATAGCCACTATTTGGGTTTGTTGTTCCGCCGCATTCTGGCCCTGACGGCTCACTGGTGGGGGGTGGGCAGAGACACAACAGAGACAAGCAAAGCGAAGACGCCGTAAAAAACAAAGGGAAATTTACTAAAAACCATGTGGCTCACAGGGAGACCGAGTGGCCACTAAAATGTGGGGTCATTGAAAGAGCAGCTTCAGGTCAAACTCTCCAGGTCAGTCTTGCTGCCATCTTGGTTTTTAGTTCTTGCTCTGGCTACACATGCACAAACACCTCCAACAAAACAAGAACAGGCGCTGTGAAGGAACAAGAGAAGCTTCTAGAGGAGGAATAAAAAAGAAACACGACGGGAAGGGAAAAGAAAAGGGAAGAAAAACAAATGACAGGATGTTGCGGTTATGTGTGTGTGTGTGTGTGTGTGTGTGTGTGTATGTGTGTGTGTGTGTGTGTGTGTGTTTGGATGTGGGGGTAGCAGTTCTTTCCTAACTAGAATATGTCTTAATTAAAAAGGATTGGTTTTATAGTAAGTGTGAGCCCAAGGGGAGCTGGCTACACTGCTAACATATTCTGAAACGAACCAGCACTGAGGGGAACGACGTTGTGTCGGACACTCTCAGTTCCTTTCTTATGGCAGAACCTTTATACTGTGCAGTGACGCAGGGTTCTCAAACAGAGATCCAAATAAGACCATAGCTGTTGAGGCGACCGCCATTTACAGAGCAAAATGAACCCTGTTTTTCTTGAGGCTTCATCAGCAGCTGATGAAAGTTAAATAAAAGCCAGTTTGGAGGCTGATGAACCTGGAAACAACTTGATGTATGTTCTTCAGCTCTTGTTGTTGCCACAGCAAAGTGGAAAACCCTCTGTGTGTGTATGTGTGTGTGTGTCTACACTGGGCCTGCCTCCAGCTTCTGTCTAAGGGGGCTGGAACGGCAGATCGGCTGCTGTCTCATCAATCAAGGTTTGTTTAGTGGGATGTGTTGGGATGTGTTAACTGCCGTGCCTTCCTCAGATACAGCTACACTCACACACACAGACACACACCTGGGCCAGCAGCCATGCCCTTGTGACCAGCAGACAGCTCTGAAGTTACAGTCGATTAGTTTGAGAAAAGCTCCCTGGAGTGTCTCAGGCCTGGAAACGCCACATGACTGACCATCTTACTGACCGGTTTACTGCCTGACTATACGTCTAACAGCTTAAAGGTCCCATATTGTATAAAGTGAGATTTCAATGTCTTCTTTGATTATAAAGCAGGTCCAGGTTCTATATTAATACTGTCACAACAAAACAGTCACTGCTATCAGCCATACCCCAAACCCCGCCCACCTGGATCCACCAGCCAACCTTGCAGGATTTGGTTTCTCTGAGTGTTTACCTGAAATTTGCTATATTTTTATTTGATCACTCAGAAAATTGATTGGCTCACCGACCTGTTGTTACTAGAGCTTCAGAGATAAGCCTTAGAGAGGAGATGTAAAAACTACATTTAGATGGTTTTTTGATTCTTAAAACCACAAATATATCTTCATGTGGGTCAACACTTCATACAAGAAGTGCACACAAGAAAGATCATTTCTGGAACTACTGCATATTTGGCATTTGTGCTTGATAAATGACTATAACAAAGGCATCAATCAGGCTCTCAAAATTTATGTTAATTTATTTTCTACATATCAGTCGTTTAATTTTATTATGATAAGAATGAAAAACAATGTATTACTACTTCTTAGAGGGTTTTACTCTCACAACAACACCAGAGAAAAGTATATGAATATACTGTATGTGGTAGAATAAACAGAATAAAAAACATCAATATCAGTGTAAAGCAAAGTCAGTCGAGGTCTGCTGTGTCACTGGGGTCAAGGCATTCATCCGTGGATGTAGTAAACACTTCTAGCTCACCGGCAGTGAACGATGGAGGTAGCCAATCACACAGGAGAACCAGAGCCGTCACCGTGGCAACTGGTAAACCCATGGCTTTTGTAGAGAAGTGTAGACTAAACTGTTGATACAGAGTCAAAGCAGACCCCGGTGTGACTGATCCTATGTGACCTGAGTCACCTGACACACACACATACATGCGCGTGTGCGGGCGTGCGCACACACATATAAACACACATACACAGAGGGTGCCCACAGCGGAGAGCAGGGATCACCACGACCTGCCAGAGACAAGCTGTACACTGTTGTTGTTTTTTCGGTCAGAGTGACATCTGTTTGCCCATGGATTTGGCTCAATTTTTGGTGTGTTAATGTGTGCGTGTGAAAGTGTGTGTGTGTGAATGCGTGTGTGCGTGCGTGGGAGAGTGCTGACTGCACACACACACACTAACAGCATGAGTGGAAGGGCAAAGAGACTGCGAGTGACTCACCTCACCTCGCCTGTTTGTAGACAGGCAATACTAGGCATGAGAAGTGTGAATGTGTGTGTGTGTGTGTGTGTGTGCGTGTGCGTGCAAAAACATGTGTGTGAGCCAACGTGAATTTCTGTAGCACTGTGTGCCAATATGTGCTGACTACCTTACTTCTGGACTCAGTAACTGTGTCTGAGCCAACACACACACACACACACACAAAAACATGTGTGTGCTGGCACAGTTTGTGTGTGGGAGTTCTGTTACTGCAGGTGAGCTGCATACCATGAGCTAAGCTGCAGATAGATGTAGTGATAACAGACGAGCAGGTACGGGCATGAGACACACACACAGACACACACACAGATGTGAAATGATGAACAAAGAGACTCGATGCAGCTGCATGTACAGCAGACTGACAAAAAAAAGAGTGTCTTGATTTAGTCTAAACATTTTTGAACACCTGCAGAAACACACACACACACACACACACACACCAATCAAGGAAATGGCAGAGTAGTAGCAGCAGCCTTGCACTCACAGCTGACCTTTCACTCACTTCAATCTGTTAAATAAAATGAACCCCATCAATCCGACTTTGACACTGCTAACATACCTCATCTCTCATTCACACACACAAACACACACCGCACACACGCACTATCAATCACATGTCAGCATGCGCTAATGCACCTCATCTTTCATTCATGGAGAGGAAGCGGCATGAATAAGCAACAGCTCTGTTCATGCTGAAATGTGGGATTAGCACTGTTAACTGAACTGAAGCTCGCTCTGTCTCTGAATGGACTTCAGGCAGGAGAGCGAAGCAATTACAGCACAGTGTCTGTGTGATGCTGCATGTGTTAGCGTCGATGGTTTTACCAATGTGACAGGTTGATGCTACACTGAACGGCTGTGGCCAAGGACAGGTATCTTTCTGATGCAAGTGTAAAACCTGAATTTTGGTACGGATACAAACACACGAACACTCTTTGAGGAACATACATGTTTTGTTTTGTTTTCCAAAATATGTCTCAGCCCAAGCAACCAACTTTTCTTTAAATGAATTTGTTTGAAAGTGTGAGCGAGCATTTGTTGCCAGTTTTTGGTGCCCGACAGCTCAGGTGTTGAGCAGGTCATGAAACATTTTCTGGTAGGAGTTCCTTTGTTTACTGTCATTATAAACTCACTATCATTGGTTGAAGACTACAAGATTTTAAGATGCCACCTTGACCTCTGGGAACTTGGGAATGGAAGGCTGGTTCGCAACAGGAAGAACTGAAGGAAAGGGGTCAATAGACAGATGGTGAATTGACAAGAAAAACTGAGTTTCCTACATGTTTCCACTGCTTTCGATTCAGTCCTGAATGTTCCATCATCGTTATTAAAATAAAAAGTGCTCTGAGAATTATTTGGCCTCCGTATTGTTATGGGGTCGGATGTGGGCCGCCAATATTTTTAAGTGTGCTATGAGAAAAGGTTGTGAACTGTGCTGGTCTATGAAATGTTGTTCATCCTGAAAATAAGCCTTAGCTGTAAATCTAAAAATCACCCCTAATTGCTTAATTTGGTGATTTTTACAGACAAATCAACCAAGCACACCCCATGTGTTTAGTAAGACTGTGAATTATATATTAAAGCACCTGAACAAAATAGTAAGCAGACCTTGAGTTAAGGTGTTTTTGTTGTTGTTGTTGACCAGTACACACGCTGTGTATTTTCGACATCCGGTGAGCTGTGTCCTGCTTTATCTAACCTTCCTCTATTATGCTCAGAGCAGCTCATCGTGCACTCATGTTATTTGCACACTTCAGAAGGACCTATAATGAGCCAAAAGAACTGAAATGGAATTCATCTGATTCACCCTCTCCATTAAGTGAATAATTTCAATTTTGCATAATGCACTATTGAGTCTTGAGTGCAGTGGCTCATGTAAATGCCTACGAGCTCTCAAACTTTGCTCTGCAGCTTCATTTTGTATGAGCCTTTAGAGAATCGAGTTTGTCAAACCCTCTTGTTTCTTCGTTTTAGAAAGGTGCAACTTCAGAGACGGGACTTTTCTGAGCTGGCAGTTTATTTCTATTTGACTCAGTTTTTGCACTGAGTGTCGAAATGAGGCTGTTGCTGCTCTGCCTTTGCTCCTTTTTTTTTTGCTCTGCAGCACATATACTTTCTGTCTGTTGTGTCTTGCTCTCTGTGATTCCACACCCTCCGAATTCTTGGAATCAAGTTTCCCTCGTTACCCCGCCGCCGCCCCTCTCCCTGTCCTTGCACATGCTTTTTTATTTTTTTATTTCTTGTACTACTTGGAGTCTGGCATGGCCTGTGTTTTTCACCATAGAAACCGACATAACAGACCAACACAGCCAAGCTCGGGCTCAGCAAACAGAGACCAAATAAAATCCATCATTCAGTCGGTGTGTGCGAAAGCCTTTTTTCTTTCCTCCCCTCTCTCTCTTCGTGAGGCACTCACGCCTTATTTTAGAGCGGTTCCAGCAGGACGAGGAGGGTGGGGGGGCTAGAACAAAGTTTTGAACACAGACGTCATTCGGCAAGTCGCCTGCTAAAGGCAATAAGCATTTCAATCTGCAAGAATAATAATCCAGAAACCCTATAATAATGTTTCCAAAACTGGCAAATGGAATAATATGCCAGACAATACAATAACATCTTTAGAAGAGTCCTGTAAGACTGTTACTCTTGACGACATCACCTGGTGAGACATGACATGATGTGCTCAACACATATAATGTAATTTGATCATCAAATCATTCATATCAGCTGCCACACAGTGATTTTACACAAATCTTTTGCTCTGACAACAAACTGCAGCGCTGCACCTTCCCAGCACATAAACACAACTAAACCTACCAATTTGATCCCATTCTTATGATGTAATCCCCTAAAATGTTGGATATTTGTTTTAGTTATGTAAGCACCCTCGGCCCCTCCAAACCCTCCACTGGGTCTGCCAGATGGAACAAATGACGAATCTCAGACGTTTGGCGTTTCCTGGCCAGAGAAGCAGGGGGAAGGCTGACTTCCAAGCCATTTCCTAAGACGCAAATTGTTCAATGAAACCCACACATATCAGAGAGCGTCTGAATCGGTGGAAAACAGCAGCAAAAGAGGCAACTTGCACAGCTCGACCTTCTTTTCTCTCTCACTGCAAAGTGGGGACGCACATGCAGTGATGCCACTGTAACCATCAAATGATTGCAGGCTTGGTTTCCCAAACCAACTTTAAGACGGTATTTTCATCAATGCGCATTTGAAGTGAATTTAAAGGTCCCATATTCAATAAAGTGAGATTTCCATGTCTCTTTTTTGATTATGAAGCAGTTCTAGGTTCTATATTAATACTGTGAAAGTATCAAGGCGCTCAGTCCACAGAGAAATGCACACAGCCTGTATTCAGAAACGAAGCCTTAAAACGAGCCGCCAAGACTTCTGTAACTTTGTGATGTCACAACAAAGCAGTCATCGCCCTCAGCCATGCCCCAAGCCCCGCCCATTCAGACCCACCATCCAACCTTGCAGGATGTGGTTTATTTGAGTGTTAATCTGCTATATTTTTATTCAATCACTGAGAAAACAGTCAGCCAATCAGAAGAGAGGGTCAGAGCCTCTCTTCTGATTGACTGATTGACCTGCCAGAGAGAAGCCTGAGAGAGGAGGTGTAACAATACATTGAGATGGTTTTGGTTCTTAAAACCACCAATATATCTTCTTATGGATCAACACTTCAAATGAAACACAGGAAAAGTGTAAAACATGTAACCTTTGAAAACAAAAACGAAGAAACAAAGGCGATGTATGTGCAGGATGTTTTTGAAATTTTTAGCATTGACAAATGGATTTCCAAATAACCAACCAACAGAATAAGTAGCTGATGGTCACTAGGCAGTGTGTACTGAAGCTGATAGAGAAACACATCATTTCATCCAAAAAAAAAAAATAAGACCATTAACTGAAATCTGAACCATGGATAGATTTACTGCAACTCTCCCACCATTGGGAAAGCTCTGGCAACCTACATTCTGAATGCCAGGTCTCATAAATAATGTGATTTTTCTTTATCTGAAATGCACACATTCATTAGGGAGGGCATACATTACATACACACACACACACATACATACACACACGGTCACTGTCAGCTGACACGAGCCAGCACCAGGCCAATCGACCAGCCGTCTGTTTCTCTGGACAATCAGCCCCGCTGCCCTGAGCAAACCCCCACGGCCCTCTGGGATATCTAGGCTGAGAGAGAGAGAGAGAGAAGAGAGAGGGAAAGGGAGGGAGGGCGAGCACCGGTGGTAGCTATGGGAAAAGTGTACGTGACACACAGACAAGAGCCAGAGAGTCAGACTGTGGCAGAAGACGTCACAGACTCTCTATCAGCTGTCTCTGGACTCTGTCAACTGTCTGTTACTGTCTCTCTCTCTCTCTCTCTTTACACATCCTTTAACCTCAATCACTCAAGTGTTTTGTCCTGTCTGTCCCTGTCAATTTAAAACCCTGCACCATGACAGAGACCCTGCTGATACTATTATGTGCTATGAAACCTATAAACACAAAAAATAGGAGCCAAAACTTGACTGAAAATATTATTGTTTTTTATGTACGTTTTTAGCCTTTGCGTTCTTTATCTATATATTTCATCTTAAAAAACATCACATCTGGACTTACTAAGAGGACGTTTTACCAGATTCCTCAATGATCTGAGGCTTTTCTTCCTGTTAAGTACAAGGTCTTTTCTCTTGTCCAGACGCCTCCCACCCTCCTCATTTCCCCATCCTCTGCAACCATGACACAGTTACATAATTGCATTTGGTAAACTATGTAACACCCCCACCACCTCCTCCTCTTCCTTCTCCTCCCCCTCAACCCCCCTCCAATCTCAAATCGCACTCATCTGTTATGTCTGAGGCCGAGGAGACAAGGTTTCCAGACAGACTTATCACGGTCTGTTTTGTTACTGCGCTGTGGAACACACAGTTACTTTCATCTGCTCCCTCAGAAGAAAAAAACTAATTCCTCTCAATCACAGATTGAATTTGCGGGCCGTCGTTTCAATGCTGAGAAACTCCAGATAAAACTGCCCCGGCTGTAATCTCCATTTTATCAGTTTAGCACAATGCTACACAACTTTTGGTATCGGTTGCATGTGTGTTTGTGTGCGTTCTTCCCTCAGTGAGCTCATTGTTTTTTGGGGCAAATGAGGCTTTATCAGTGCTGGGGACTTGGCTGGCTTTTTGCTGCGGGTACAAATGCTAATGCTAATGTTCACAGCCTGGCTGACTTCATAAAGGATGGTCCACTTGAAGAATTGATGGATTTAAAAAAAATACATGTGTCAACGCACATTTGGGAACGGCTGAGCCAGATTTCCTTTTTAATAAACACAGTAGAGCTTAAATGATTAATCATTTAATTTGTTGATCAACAGAAAATTCTGATGATTGCAGAAACCGCTAGCATAAAGCTACAATCGTATTTTCTATATTCCCTCTCCACCATTTATCTCCTCTCATCCCAACCAGTCACGTCTGGTTCACAGTGGGAACTGTTGGGTTTCTCTCTATAATATTGTAAGGGTCAAGGCCTGACCCTGTAAAGTCCATCCATCCGTCCATTTTCATCCGCATATCCGAGGTCGGGTTGCAGTGACAGCGGGTCAAGCAAAGTAGTTCAGACATCCCTCTCCCCAGCAACATTTTCCAGCTCCTCCTGGGGGATCCCAAGGCGTTCCCTGGCCAGATGAGATATATAATTTCTCCAGCGTGTTCTGGATCTACCTCGAGGCCTCCTTCCAGTTGGGTGTGCCTGGAAGACCTCCAATGGAGGGCGCCCAGGAGACATCCCAACCAGAAGCCCTAACCACTTCAACTGGTTCCTTTCAACACAGCAGGGGCAGCGACTCTACTCATAGCTCCCTCCACTTATACCCACGATTTCATTCTTTCGGTCACTTCCCAAAGGTCATGACCTTAGGTACCTTAGGTTCCGCCCAGTGAGGGAACAAACAGTTAACTGTTCCTGACCTCTTTTGTCCACTTTGACAATGAGTTCTGGAGGTTGCAGCAATGATGCCAAAAACTTTTGGGGGCTTATCTGCCCACTGGGACACCTCAGAAGGTTGTGAACAGAGGGGAAAGAGCTTAAGTTGGAGAGTCTTTCTCTTACAGGGCTGGAGAAATAAAAGTGTTGTGTCCACAGTCAAGAATGTACCAGTTGGAACTGGCAGGCCTGGAGATTTTCCACTGGCTCTACTTCCCTGAGAGGTCTCCCTCTTTCCTTTCTCGTGCTCTCTCCAAAATGCTCTTTTTTCTCTTCATTCTACAGTCTCATCATTTTATCTCCCCCAAGACAACATGTGAAGATAAGCCTTCCATATACACACTAAACAAAACACAGTAAGGAGAGAGGGGAAAAGGGAATAGGATGTATGAAGCCAGTGTGGTAGCAACAAGAGGAAATGGCCATTTCCTCCACTTCCCTATTTCCTTTATTTTGTCCCATCATGAGGGAGGGAGATTACAGTTCTGCACCAGAGAGGAGAAAGTAGGAAGACAAAAAAAAACACAGAGGCAGAAAATATAAGAAGGACAGGAGAAAGGGGTAGGGGGAAGAAAGGCACAAGAAAAATAAAAAATGCATCAAGTGCTGAAGCAGGCAGGAAGCCGCCTGTGGGCTTAAGTGCAGGGAAATTAACATCAAACTGTCTTTAACTCCACTGCTCGCCACAAACAAGGGCCCAGCCTCTCCCTCTACAGCCCATAAAAAATACATTTAAAGGAAGGGAAACTTGCACGTCTCGTCACTGCCATCGAGGTGAAACCATGCACCGCTTTGAATTTCACAGAGAATACATTAATACAAGGCCAAAGTTTACCGGCGTTGGAGCAGGAAGCTGTAACAGGCCGTCGTGCTCACAACTGCAGATAAGCGCCACGGACTGCAATTAGACGTGGTGAGTTAGAACGAAGCTGAGGTGCTAATGGCCCAAGACTAATGAGGGCACTTAAGTCAATTAGGGGGGAGTACAACTATCATCCCTCAACTGGCTTCATCACTCCAGTCGTCTAGTTTTATGTTCACTCCCCTGCAAAGCCAACAGCTCTTAGTTATTTAACTGGATTAGTCATGAAAAATGACTTCCAACACAGTGTGTAGGACTGTGTTCCAGTGATAAAGAAGTGTGTGTGTGTGTGTGTGTGTATGTGTGTGTGAGAGAGTGAGTGATTGTGTGTGATGGTATCAAAAAGGTTGTGTAAGAAGCCTATCGACCACTGCCATCACACTGCAACACTGCTCCATATTTGTCGCTTCGCTCGCAACCACCATATGACCACACGCACTCAGCCTAGGTTTGTGTAACCATAGTTGGATGTAAAAGTATGTGTGTGTGTGTGTGTCTGTGCGTGGGGGCTGAAGTCCCCCAATGTGATCTGACCCAATCCCTCCTAGGCGCTGTTGAGGTGGGGTGGGGGGGCTTAAGTAGGCAACCCAACACTGGCGAGTCTGCATTGGCTGCAGCGAGCAGTGACGCCGATCGATTTCATTGCGTAGATTAGATTTGGGGAGTGCACTGGGATAGGGTTGATGGTGCTCTGAGTGGGGGGGTGGCAATCATCAGGCGCCTAGTTGGTCTTTTGGAGTCTGCCAGGGCCAACACACACACACATGCACACATAGAGGCCAGGGGGGGCAATATCAGGCTGGCTGGGGGTGCAGTTAGGCAGCTGTTAGCGTTTCAGAAAAGATTAGCACCAGGTTCAACTGTAAACAATGAGCTCATTCTCTCTGCTAGAGTGCCGCGCAACACACCACATCTGTTTTGGAACAAGCAGTCTTATTCAAGGCCCACACTGAGGTAATCCACACCACCGCTGTAAAAATCAAACTGAGAAAAGCACTTGAGAGGGAAGTCATGTAATGTCCTGCAACGCCATGAATGGTATTTCTAATATGCGTTACTACAGACGACTGAAGAAAAGATTGATATTAATAAAGACTATGTATGATAATCATCATGGTGAGATAATCATCATGATAATACAAGAATAGCCTCACACAACTTCAGGGTGTAAACAAGCTTCTTACCGGAACATCCACCACAAGGTTTTGCCAAGGTTTTGGTGGCTTTCAGTGAGTCTGAGCCTCAGTCATGGTTCTGACGGTTAGATACATTAAAACTGTATACAACAATGATAGCCTTTTTTTTTTCAAATGAACTACTTTGTTAATGCCAGGGAATGATTGTGGTGGTTAAAGCAGTATTAATATAGAACCTGCTTTAAAATCTCACTTTATACAATATGGGACCTTTAAGTTTCCCACAGCAGCTCAGAGCATGTGTGGGGCGTGCGAGGAAGACAGCTGCAGCATCCACTGGACATACAGAGGCTGATCCAGACAGTGGTAAAGGCTGAAAATGTGGGAGTTAACCTTCACCACGCATGAATTAATAATTATTTGTATGAACACACATTATCTCAAAGCGCTTTCAAGAGTCAGAGCAAGACCTGACAAGATTATTGAGAGAAAAACGACAGTTGCCACCATGAGCAGCACTTGGTGACAGAGGATAGGAAAAACTTCCTTTAACAGGAAGAAACCTCCCTGCATATTTGAAAAAACATGAGTTTATTTATATTTTTGTCTCTAACTTTCAACTTTTCAACTGAAACAACAGACTGAGAGAAGAGTAGGCGCAGCGGTGTTGGTGGAGCCCAAAAATAAAAACAAGTGTAAAATCTACTTCTTTCTCCTTAGTTTTTAGTCATGTGGTCCAGGGTGTGTGTGTGTGTGTTTGTGTGTATGTGTGTGTGTGCGCGTGCACCTGCGTGTGTGCACGCGTGTGTGCGTGGCTGGCATGAGGGTCAAACAGACAAGTGGAACAGGTGGCACCCAGGTGGGTGCTGCCGGGTTGGTGGCTGAGGATTGGTGGGCGCTGCCCTTTCACGATCCACGTGCCATCTGCCTCGGCCGACAGTGACTGCGTCCCGGTGACACAGAGGCAGCAGAGGGACGGAGGACGGAAAAGACAGAAAACCTACAGATCATTTGCTCATTTTCATCGCCACCGTCGTCCACCGCGTTCTCACTGCAGAAACAGCTCTGACTGACTTGGCTCCGGTTCCTGTAGTAAACCACACTGCTCTTACACTGGTGTGGTATCATGCCAGCAGCGCCTATATTAACAGTGGCAATAAATTTATTGTGTAAACCCTTGATTTGAGTCCAGTTTTTTTTTTTGTGTCAACTTACACAAACCTACATCTGTTTTTCAGCGTGGAGTAAAGTGGAGGGATTCGACCCGTCTCCAGAGACTCGATGTCACACTCTGCCAATTTAATTTGGCAAACTAATTTATGGAATAGTTAATTGCAACACTGCTCTATTTAACAGTCAAATGAGCTCTGGAAGATGTCCTCGGTCTTGTGACCTTAGAAATGTCATATATTTTAATCAGAGCTGGGAAGTGGCTTGAGCAATAGTTCACCGTGTGCACTGTCCTCTGTGATAAAATCCAACTTTACATTGAGTTTCGCCTAATGTGGTTTCTTCTTCTGTAGCTTTTCATCTTCCACATCAGCACCGGATGATTGAGGGGGTCAGGATGTCCGTGCGTCTGCTACACCTGGCTTTCTTGTTATAAAACGGGAGACTGGGAGAAATAAAACGGGGGCTTGTTGCGGCGCTTAAATCCATCTCAGCTTTCTCTATCTTCCTCCCATCGGAATGAGAGGGGTATGGGGGGAGTCGTATGAGCTATTTACGAGGAAGGTCACACTGAGAGGGCATGGCAACGAGCCAGCAGTCTCTCTCCTCCTCCTCCTCCTCCTCCTCCCTCCCCTCGTCTTTCTTTTATCCTCTCCACTCCACCTCTCCTCTAGTAACTCTCTGAATGCTAAAACTGACTCTTTTATTTTGGGACTGAACCTGTAGGTGGATATTTTGCTGCAGTTTTTAGCATCTTCCAATGTGGGAATCGTTATAACTAAATTTACAAATATTATAATATCATTAGTCTAGTTTTCTCTCTAACTGGAAAAAAAATCTCTGGACAACATTTGGATCACAGAAACTGCTATATACGTGATGATTGTTAAACAGCAGCCACTGTGGCCACAAGTGGCAACTACAGGATGTCAGTACACTGGATTTTCTTACATTTCCCATTTGCTTTAAAAATATCATCATGAAGTGAGAGCAAGTGGAGTGGGAACACAAGCAGGAAATTATGCCAGCTGTCAAAGTAATGTCACACCCATTTTACACCTAAATTCAGAAGTATAAGTATTTTTATATATGATGTTTTAGGTACAATCACTGAAAAAAAGTGAGTAACACTGCCAGACAGGTTTGCCTTCGTTTCGACAGGGGATTTTGCGTTTTTAAAACTTATTTCGGGGCTGCAGCTCACTCTTTCATCCCCAAGTGCAGTGTACAGTGTTTCTGGTTTAACAGCACCGTGCTGGACAAGTGATAGATGTATTTACAGTGTTTGTGTTCTGAAAGACGGAAAAGGAGCGAAAAAATTAGCATGTTCACAGGGGTGTGTTTACATCACTGCCAATCGGAGCCAGAGCTGATTAATACTTGTATCATTTGACCCGGGTGTGAATGCAGATTGAACAACAAAATCTAAAGACCCAGCAGTAGATCCATCATGTTACAGGTTGAAAACCCAAAAATCAATCTTCACAGCTCCACATTTTTGCCCTGATCTGAAACAGACTCATGGGAAACCTCCACAAACTTAAATCTGACAGGGATCCAGACACACAGACAGTATCAAGAATCAGGTCTTGGATACCAGGAACTGAGCGGACCTCTGAAGAAATAAGTGTAACAGTCAAACTGTTGCTGTGTCTTCATCAGATCAAATATTTCGGGGCTGAAAGATGCGTTTAATAGTTATCATTTTCTAACCAGGTGAGTATTGTTCTTAAAAAGAAGTACGTCCCCACAGCTGTTCGAGAACAACCCCTTCTCCCTTCTAATAACAAGTCAGTTTAACTCAGTTCCTTCTTTGCTCGTTTGCTCTGTCCCTGTCTCTCTCTGCTGTCAGTTAGGGATGGAGGGATGGATAGATGGAGGGATGGAGGGAGTCTGGTCAGGAGCTCAATAATAACTTTTAGCAGTCTAGCCAGGAGGCTGGAGGCCCAGACTGCAGCTGTTCCATCCTCCCGCCTTCCCTCCCCTCTGCACTAATACCCATCTCTCTCTCTCTCTCTCTTCCTCTCTCTGAGCTGCGCAGCTCCTCTTCCTCCCTCTCTCACTAGTTTAATTAGTGCAACCCACAAACTAGAAACAGGGGTGTGTGTTCTCCAGATATTCACGGCCAATAAATGGGCTTTAATTAAAGCTCCAATATCATCTGCTAATGGAGAATGTGAAACAGATATTTTATCAATCAGATCAATGCTGCTCTTGTTGTATCACTTAACCTGCACTAATTGATTATGCTACTCCTCATATTGCTGCATCCAAATGTGTTGGGATTTTAAAGGGTCAGTTCACCCAGTTAATGAATTAACCCAGTGTGAGAATGTTTAACATCTGGGTGAAAGAACCTTTTCAAGCTGCTTCAGAAGATATTGAACACCTTCCACTGCTGGCACAAAATATCGCTCCACACTTTCACTTGAACCCCAATGTGTTATCTCTCTCTCCTCAGGTCTTTGTACCTCCAAGGCTCAGCACCACCACCAGTCATCCCCACCCAGCCCCATTCACACACTTGAAAACTCAAGAGAGCACTCCAGTAGGAGTAGGCAGTAGCAGAAGAGGGTTAGATTGGGTGTGAAATACGTTCTGCGACTTTCAAACAAGGAAAAAAAAAAAAAAGCGCCATGGCATCGCTGGCGGTGCGGGCGAGCGAGAGCACCTAGTGGAGGGCTCTCCCTTTGATGTTTAATTTAGAGAGGGAGGAAGGGAGGGAGAGGCTGAAAGGGTGGGGGTGGGTTGGGGGGTGATGCAGGGAGAGACAGTGGAAGTGTCGAGTGTGCTGAAACTCCACTGTTTTCCATCAAAGGCTTTGGGTTTCCTCTCCTTTTCATTTATTCACCAACAGTGATGGAGGAGATTGCAGGCTGGGATACAGCAGTTGAGAGAAAAGGCTCGGGGATGGTGAATAAAGAAGGAGGAGGGAGAAGGAAGGAAGGAAGGAAGGAAAGAAGGAAGGAAGGAAGGAAGGAAGGAAGGAAGGAAGGAAGGAAGGGAGGAAGGAAGGAAGGAAGGAAGGAAGGAAGGGAAAAGGAGCATTAGGAAGCAGGGAAAGTGAAATGATGTTCTGGAAAGTGAAGGAGGTTCTGGTGGAGCCAGATCTGGCTCACAGAAGCAGTTTTCTCCATCATTTCCCCTCTCCTCCTCCTCCTCACTGTCTCCCCTCCTCCCCCTCTCCATGTCTCCTTCCCCTCTCCTCTGCTGGGGAGTCCTTCCTCCCTCTTTCTGCTCACTGAGTGAAAAGTGGAGCTGTGTGCCAGGCGGAGGAAGCAATTAAAAATTAATGGAAGCTGAGTGATAGAGAAACCTGCAAGGGCGTGCCGCCCGCCACACACACACACGTGCGCGCACGCACGTCTGCTGTGCACGGACACAGTTTCCCTCCTCTTCTCCTCCATCTCTCTTCGCCTCTTTCTGCTTCGATGTGTCTGTGCTGGAGCGACGAGGTGACTTGGAAACACCGAACACATCAGAGGCCAAACCAAGACACCTGCTGTCCGATGGAAGCTCCGGTGATTTGTACAGAATTTCAAGTGAAATCAGGCACATTTCTTCATAATAAATATGAAGTTTTATATCCAGTCTGGGCCTAAGGTCTGTTGATGTGCACAGCTTTTGGTTGGTGTTTGCTTCTTCTACTTTACGCTCTGATGTGGTGCTGAATGGCGGCTTTGCAGTCAAAACAAAGTGCTGCTTCTGGTTTGGATCGTGGCTTGAACTTGTCAACATTTTCAAACAGCTTTGTTGACCGCTCCCCAGAACATAACACCACCCAGATCGCCTGCAGCTGGTCAATATGTGATTGGCTGCCTTCATGCATCATTGGGTTGTGTGTTTATTACTTAGCCGTGGACTGACAGAGGCGATCGCCCACTGCAGAGAATTCAAGACCAAATGAGATGGATCATGTTGGCTGATGTGTCATGAGAAGGGACTGATATTCTCCAATACTGACCCTGTCACCAGACATGCTCGTGGTTCTGTTTACACTGCACTGGGGGTGTTGCATGTGTGCAAATTTCCACAAGTTGTATGCATGGTTTCTTGCAACATTTACATCACACCGACCTCCAAGGCTGAGTGGTATCCATCATGCCTTTCTCTTCATTCTTTGGTTAAGCTGACCTCATTGAACATGTCCTTATACTAATGTGCCTGTGGTGCAAGAGAAGTTTCATTAGGTCATACTGTGCTGCAATTTATTAGATATTTGTGGTTGTAACTTTTACAGGCTGCTTATTAATCATAAAGCTGGTTAAGTACTCTAATAATAATCACATTTACAAGGAAAGCAGAACTAAATTTGGCCACATGTGCGCAGACCAAAAATATCAGAATGTTCATGTAGGTAACCTTTGTCTGCAATACTGCGGCTGTGGTTTTTATGTTGTATGTTCCCTCTTTTCTTTCTCTGTTGACCCTTGTGTGTGTCAGTTGTAAGCTGCTATGGTCACAGACGACAAGCAAGTGCATCAGTAGTGCAACGCTGGTCGTCTTATTTCTCAACGGCACCTCATCTCCCTTCCTCTCTGGTCCTGCTTGTCAACTCAGTGAAGGACGTGACCTCTCACCCCTGTCCTGGGACAGCCCCTCCTATCTTCGGCAGCGCCCAGTGGCCATGCTATCATGCTTATTTGCATTCAGAAAAGTAGGATGTAGACCACGCTATGCTGTACAGACAGAGACCCACCCACCCTGACCCTTGACTTCAACACCCTCCTCCCTCCCCAGGTCTCCCCCGCATCCCACAGATGAGCTGATGCGTTCTCTAGAGGTGGAGCAGGACGAGGGTTTGAACCTTAAAGACGCCTGTGCAACATGAGTGCAGAGTGTCTGTGGTATCTGTGGTGGAGGCGGCTGAAGCCGCCTCCACCACAGACACATCTAATATGCATTTTAAAGGAGCACTCTAAGGATTCGTGCTCAGCCTTCTGAATTAAAAAAAAATGTGATGCTATGTCGTGTAGCAAAAAGTTGAACCTGGTTTAACGTTTGCGGCAATGCAACATGACATCATCCAGCAAGTCACCGCATTGACCAGTCACACACGTGCAAGGATATTCCTCCACCTGGACTTCCCCAGGAGGTATCTCACTGTCTCACTGGTACACAACAACACTCCCACCAACGCAGCCGGTTGCGATGTTTTAACAATCACAGGACAAACTCCATCTGTCAGACAGTGAAACCTCTAAAAAAAAGGCTCATGAAAAGGACAAACTCGTGTTTCAAGGTCAAAATAAACTTTTACTCTCAACTTTTTTTTTAAAAGAGATGGTCAGTGGAAGCTAAAATGGGTAAAAGGTACCAGAGTACAAAGCATACAATTGCACAGTAGTTACTTAACTGTTGGCAAACCTGCAGAGGTCTGTGGCTTTGAGGAGCTCTGTGGAGCAGGTTGATACTTCACTGAGACATGGTGGCAGGCACAGATGTGAAAGAAAAAGCTGTGAGATATGGGGTTGAACAAAGCAAAGCCTTGTTGTGTGCACACTTAATAGTTAGTAGGCCACAGCATGCACTGCTGCTATGTGGAAGATAGCAGAAACATGTGGTTACACCCTGCTCCATCTCACAGAGGCCTGTGGTAGGCGGCCATTTTGGTTAAACCCATGTCGGTCTGCGCTGGGGGTTTCACTACCGCACCCTTCTCCTCCCCCTTCCTCCCCCACGTTGCAGCTCCTCCCTCCTAAAACTACCAGACAAAATCTCACTTTACAAAGGGAGTTATGTTTAGGTGAGCGGAGCTTTAGCTGCTGCTGCTGATGCTGCTGCTGCTGCTGTAAAATCACAATTACGCAGCACATGTAACATGACGAACCCGGACAGACGGCGTGTTTTACTGCAGCTGGAGTGTAAAGCTATCATCGTGTGAAAGACGTGCAGTTTGTTATCAAGGTGAAAGTGGACAGCCGCTGCTGCATCTAACACTGTGTTGTGAGTGAAGGGATAGAACGTATGAAGAGCTACAGACAGTGACACTCACCTGTAGATGATGAACAGGAGCAGGAACAGAACCACCGAGCCATGAAAAGGAGAGAAAAGAGAAATGTTAGTCACATCATCTTCAGGCGTTCAGCATAAAATCATTGCACAATGGTCGCAAAATGGTCTTTTAGGGGGATGGACTTTGTACCTATGGGGCCTCTTCAGGTCTGGGGCCCCACTGTGTGACCACTTTGGTATCGGGACATGAAAAATATTTAAGATCTTCTTGTATAAAGCAATCAGAATATCATACTTTACGTTGTTATGGGCAGAGCTTTCAGAGTTTATTTGAGTTTATTTGAATCAGCGCACAAATACACATGTGAAAGGTGATGTTTTTTTTTGTTGTTTTTTTCTTCCCTCTCTTTTCATCCTCCCATCTCAAGTTAGGCGGCTTCCTCTCTCAGTAGAGGTTTTATATTTTTCCTGCACTTGGCTTAAGTGACATGGCGGAGGGGGCCTGTGAAATTCCAGACAGCCTCATTAAAGCACAGTAATTGCTTTGCGAACAGCAGCTCATAAAAAAGGCCCCACTGCCCCATCTCTTCCTATAAAAGGCAAGGCAGTAGGGGGAGTCGGGGGTATGGGGTGGGGTCGGGTGAACTGTAGGGGTGTAGGACAATAGGGGACCCCGACTCTGGAGGTGTTGATGGAGAAGGTGGGGGTGTGTTTGGAGCAATGACACCTCAGGTTACCTTCCTTCCATCTTTTAATGTGAATACATGCTGATTTATCAGTTTATTATTATGGCCAGGTGGATCAATACCACATTAGTCGTCTATGGCAAGAAAAAACGTTCAACTCTGGGCACCTTCACTCCAGAAATGTCAGTATTGGTTGTGTTATCAGGCTCTTTTAACCCCACCCCACCCCACCCACCAAGTCCCCACACAAGCAGATACCTACACATGTGTGAGCACCAATGATTAATCATGAGTGCAGGCTCCCACACAGACCGGCCACTAACATCTAAAACACAACACACACAACTAAATATCCTCTCCTCTCTGACCCCCAGCACAATATGCCCTACTTGTACTTCTCTCTATTATTTTTTTGGGATTTCTCTCTAACACACAGCCACAGGCCTGTGGGCAAAAAAGGCAGTTTTCTTCATTGCACCACCTAATGAGGTAATAAGGGTGAAACTTCACCAAATGTGTTTGTTTTTCACACCCGAACCCTGCTAATTGCCTTCTCCAACAACCCCACAGTTTGCATAATGATGTCAGTTGACAAACCATTCTTCCCATGCTAATAATGACTAAAGCCATGTCAATGCTGTGTCAGCTAAATTTGGAAATGCATCTTTTGCTCTCGCTGTGTTGTTTCCATATTTTACACTTCTCTGGCGTTGATCCATAAGAAGATATATTTGTGGTTTTAAGAACCAAAAACGTCTAAATGTAGTTTTACATCTCCTCTCTCAGGCTTCTCTCTGGAGCTCTAGCAACAACAGGTCGCTGATTGTTTTCTGAGCAATTGAATAAAAATATAGCAGATTTCAGGTAAACACTCAGAGAAATCAAATCCTGCAAGGTTCGATGGTGGGTCCAGGTGAGGCAGAGCTTGGGGCATGTCTGTGAGCGGAAACTGCTTTGTTATGATGTTACAAAGTTACAGATGTCCTGACAGCTCGTTTTAAGGCTGAGTTTCTGAATACAGGCTGTGTGCATTTCTCTGTGGACTGAGCACTTTGATAACTTAACAGAATTAATGTATAACCTAGACCTGCTTTATAATCAAAACAGACATGGAAATCTATCTTTATGCAATATGGGACCTTTAAAGAGGCACTCTTCAGTGAAAAAGATGAAAAACACCGATTTGAGTTTAAAACCTGTTTCAAATCCAGACGAGACGTCTCTCTGTGGTGGTACAATGCAGAATGCACATCGTTTTACACTTCATTTTCAAAACATGGCTGGGCGAGAACTGCTTTTTCTAAGGTTTGACGAAAAAATGTGTCTAGGAAAGAAAAACAACAGAAAAATGAGGGTAGTTGAAATTTTATAATGGAGAAATCCCTCAGTAGGTCTCACTTTCACATGCTGATTAATCACTTAAGAAGATTGTGCCCCCCTCCCCCCTCCTGTAGCCCCACTCACTTCTCCAGCGCTGATGCTCATAACAGGATTGGTCTGGCTAATGTCTCTCCGCTTAACATATTTCAAGCCTTGGCTGAGAAGTGGCACGTTTTCATCTGAAAAGGCAGATGAATCGCAAAGACAAAAGACAGATGATAGTTCTTGACTTTCTCTTCTCCGGGGGGGGGGGTTGCCTCCCCCTAATTCACTTGGTTTTCCTCTCCACATAGTTTACTCTGTGTAGTCAGAGCTCGCTAGCAGGGGGTCCCCACTTTCTCTGCAACTAAAGGGATTATGTGTAATTGGGACAAAAGCACTGTCCTCAAGCTTTTTCCAACCGGGGGCCTCCTTCTTTAACGGGCCGCTAACTACAGTCAGATCCTCTGCGGGCGTCTTATCAATTTTGACTAGTCAAATTTGTTCTGCTCGAAGTACTTTTGAATTCCAGTTGCAGGGGAAAAATGTACTCTAAGAAGCTTGCAGACTAATTTCATACACACACGTTTTTTTTTTTTTTAAATGCACAAATCTAAAATGCTCTGAATGTGGCACCTCCAACAGCATTTTCCTGAGGCACTACTTCTGCAGAGATTCCCTCCGTGGTTTTGTGTTTGAGATTAAGAATACATGTCAGAGTGGGGAACCATTTCAATTATCTGTGACCTTTCCACTGTCCCGGCTGTTATTTCTGCCTTGTCTAGTTCTGGTGGCGCTGAGAATGCTAACATGTTTCCTTTCTCACTCTCTTATCTGACATGTCTGCGAGGCCACTGAGACCAGTGTGGAAGGCTTGGGAAGTGTCAGAGGATCAGAAGAAGATGCAAGAGAATTCCTTTTTCTTTCCCATGAAGCAGTTTTTCACTGTTGTAAGCTGACGTCACCCAGAGTAAAAGAGAAACTGGATGTGTGTTGAATATTGCAGCAACACCCTCCATGTAACCTTCAGTGTGCACTCTGCTGCAAGAAATCAATAAGTCATGAAGGAGGGCTGGCCATTTGGCAGGTTACTACCATTGTGAAGATGCTTAGGTCAGTTGCGCTGACAACCTGCTGACAATTGTTGCAGCTCTTAGCACCAACAGTTAGCGTTTCCTGCTGCAAAACCCTCCCCATGTATACACAAAGAAAAGAACAGTCAACAAACCGTAAGGTGAAACAAATCAAAAGCATGTCAAAGGCCAACATCTGACCTTATCCTGTTCTGAGGAAGAAATAAACTGAAGTCCTTGGGTAAAAGGTGAGGAGCGAGGAGCAAAACAGAAGTCCTACACCCTCTCCCACCTAGGCTCACCCCCAGAGAGAGCCCCATTAAATGGTGCAAAAGTCAGGCTTGCTGGGCTGTCTTTATGGCTGCCAGATGGCACGAGAGGGGCCTGTGCTGCCTGTGAACTCGCTTCCACCCCTGTAAAACAGTGACCAGTTGACCCTGGAGCCATATAAACGTAAAGTCTAAGACAACAAGGCTCCAACCACCAAGACACGTCACTCCAGTCGAGTCACCTGAGGAAGCCAGCTTGTTGTTTATACTTGCCCCCCCCCCCTCTGGCTTTTGATTTCCAGTCCACAGAGTTCAGCTCATGAGCATAAAATGGTGGTGCAGAGGAAAGATCTTGATGGCTGCTCTTCTAATCATAAGGAGTAGTTGTAGCCTTGGAATCTGATTGTAAGGACAGGTTTTTGCATCGTGCAAATTTGTGACTTTCACCGTTGCTCTGCTTTTAGTAGAGAAGTCGTTCATCCTGCAGTGTCAAGACGCTCATGTAGCCATGTAGTCAGGTAATAAGAAAGAACCACACAGTTGGGTTTGCTCCATAGTACGAGCCCTAATCACACCGATTGATAAGGAAGTGTATTCCACAGTCTGGCCTCAGAGGGCTCATTTCTAGGTGTCACAGAAGGTTCACGACCTAACCCTAACCCTTCATGACCTCCCTACGAAGCAGCCAAAGCCACCTCTTGACTGACTTTACGGTCTGGACCACTGTAAAAATAGAAAAAAAGAAGGGGGGGGGGGCAGGGAGGGGATCACGTCTGGCCTTTAGAATGCAGCTTCACTCTACAAACACTATCTTGAGAAGTAATCAAGGGAGGGACACTTAAGGGCTTAATTGCACCAAATGTCCTTTAATGACCAGAAGTCACAGCCCCGTCTTTATGTCTCTCAGTTTTAACGGCGGGAGGACCGAGGCCACGGAGAGGTCAGGGAGGGGTCAGGTTGAATAACAGGCCAACAGAAAGTTTGGGCTGCATCCAGGGCAGCCAACAGCAGTTCAGCCCACTTGGGTAGGGACTGAGGAACTTAGAAAGAAGCTGTTGTGGCTTCTGAGAAAGGAGTTTGTTCTAGAAGAGGAGGTGTGGAGGCCAGAGTATTCAAGGCCAAGGGTATGTCGAGGAAAAAAAACCAATAGTAGTGTTTAGAAAATGGATTCCTTTGCAGAGCGAGCAAATGAGGAAACTGTGGTTTGAGGATGGTGTCAGGCAATGCTGTTGGGTAAGTTATCATCTGGTTGCAGAGGGTTTAGCATAAGTAAAGGTGACAGGGAATCCACCACACTGACAGACACCACCGATCGCTAGGCGAACTGAAACCACAATCAGGACGAGCCTTTACGTCGATGGTAGTCCGGTTTTTGTCGTCACACTCTCCTTTGTCCATTCTGTTCTCCCCGTTTCCCTCCTTTCTTCTCACATCTGGAAAGCAGAACTGGTTTCCCTGCCATTCCCCGTGCATCTACACACACACACACACACACACACACACACACTGACGTCATGCAGACCATTCTGCTTGATGGGAAGCATATGAGCTGAGAAAGGAACATTGGAGGAAGGGGGTGTTGTCACCAGAACACACAAGTTATCTGCCAGGACTCTACAAAAACTCACTTTTTCCAGGACTTTTTTTCTTACATACAAAGCTGCTGCTGTCGCTGCTGCTGCTGCTGCTGCTGCTGCTGCTGCTTTAAGATGACCGGACATCAGATTCTCCCCATATTGATTGCAATGTAATCCCAGACTCTAAACCCAGTAGATACAAGTGTTTGTTCCCTTGGTTTCAACTACAGATTCTCCTATAAATATGACCAATACCTCTACCAATCGGTTCGTCCAATCCATGGTGGGTGACAATGATTGTACTTAATGGCTTCTAATAAAAGGCCAACAATCTTATTAATTTGGCAAGAAGTCACTAGTTTAAGAAGCAGGAACTACTGGCTCCGCGTGTGGAACTTCAGATCAGAGTTATTTTTGCACCCCTCCTCTTGCAAAACAGTGCAGGGGGGATGTTGACGAACTCCTCCTGGCTCTGGCAGGACGATGTGTTGCCTGCCTCCCCACCATTCACTGGCTAACTCTTTCCATAGCTGCAACAGTTATCAGCGCCAAGACAAACCCCCTTGTGCTGCTCTCCGGTGCAGCTCTCCTCTGTTTGGTTGTTTGCCACCACCACCACCAGCACTATCATCACTAGGTCTCCATGGTTGCTATGAATAGGAGGAAAAAAAACACCAAGGAAGAAGAAAACAATATAACTAGAAGTGGTCTGTGCCTGATTTTTTATTGATTTAATATGATTCTTTATTGTTAAAAGTTGTTAAGAATTTGGTATTAATTTCACCTCTTAAAGGTCCCATATTGTAAAACGTCAAGTATCACCAACCTGAATATAATATAGGATCTTTAAATGTCATGTATTATCTATTATTTCTGCCATTTTATTAGAGATAAACTCAGTTGTCATGTGATGTTCAATTATAATATAATAATTGCTTGATGATAGTTTTGTTTTCCAACAGTATGACAAAAATGCACCATGTTACAACTGAATCTAATCTTTTTTTTTTGCATGTTTCTCTTTCCCTCCTCCTTCCTCTCATGTATCTCTGGTCTCTCTCAGCACTGTAACACCAGACTGACGCCACCTGCCACCAGGAAAAAGGTGAGAAGGCTTGAAACGATCAGTCACGCAAACACACACAGCCTACCACACGGCCCACTCTCATGTGCACCAGCATTAAGCATAAGTGCTGTGCATCCAAACAAGAACAAGGGTGGTAAACAACAGCACCCACTCGCACAATAGTGAGAACAAAACAGCAAAAACAAGAATCCGATTAAAGTAGCGAGCAGGGCAAGGTGGCGCTTGGAAATGAATTGTGCGTACTTTGCAGTTGGTATATAAGCCCTTTCGTGCTGAGGAGCGATTACCTAGTTTGCAGTGCTGGTAATCTGAAAAGCAGCTTGGAGGGAGTTTTTAAAGACGCAGCAGCGGTGGCAGCCTGTCCTCTCTCCCCCCCTGTCCGACACGGGCCGGCTTCTCACAAGGCTGCTATAAAGAACCACATAGAGGTGCTGCTCACTGAATTTACAGATCCAATACGAGCACAATGTGCTTTGAGAAGTAGGTCAGCCGATACAAGTAGGTCCCCCGTACGCATAATGAGCCTCCAACAAAAAGCGCATCAGTAGTGTTCACACTGAACCTCCCAGTCATAAAGCAAAAAGATAAGAATGTGAAATGATAATGTTGTGAGCTTTTCAGGTGTTGTTTCCACTGCAGACAGCACCAAGTGACTATTCTGAGCTCCAACAGGGCATACCCAGAGGACAGAGAGCAGGCACTGCTCTATTTTTGAGGCTGCTGACCTTCCGTCTCTTTTCTCCTCAGGATAGTAAAGACGAGTCCGGAAATGACACCAGACTCCCTGTAAGCTGCCTGTGACTCCGAGGAGAACTGGAGAGGGGACTGAGGAGAGGAGTGCGCTTCGAACAAACCAGGCAGCATGACGTTAATTTGAATGACAGCTTGATAGAGAAGGACAGACATACCTGGCCAATTACTGCAAAACACTGTCAGATCGTCTGTTTCAAAAAGCCACAAAAATCATTGGATGCAGACAGAGGCTCGGGGCCTCTCATCTGATTGGCTGACTGTTTTCTGAGTGATGCAACAAAAATATATCAGATTTCAGGTAAACACTCAGAGAAAGCAAATCCTGCCAGGTTGGATGGTGAGTCCAAGTGGCCTTGGCTTGGGGAATGGCAGACAGCAGTGACTGCTTTGTTGTGACATCACAAAGTAACAGAAGTCCGGACGGCTCGTTTTAAGGCTCAGTTTCTGAATACAGGATGTGTGCATTTCTCTGTGGACTGAGGCTTTGATACTTTCACAGTATTAATTTGGAACCTAGACCTGCTTTATAATAAAAGAAGACATGGACATCCCACTTTCATACAGTACAGGACTTTTAAAGGTTGTGACATGCACTTTGTATGAAGCACTTATTACTATACCAATATTTTTTTGTCGCAGCTACAAATGGATTCGTTTTTGTACACCATGTAGAGGGCCTTACAGTTTTTTCACCTGGTAGTGCCACCAGTGTTTGAATTTGCAAAACAACCTTAAATAACATTATTTTTTACAGTGTTGAGGTTATTTATGGACTCACAAAAACCCCTCTAATGAGTCTATTTGTGTTGTCCACCTTAATAAAAATGAGACGATGACGGAAAAAAAACCTAGCAGGATTATATAGCATGCATACATATGCCTTAATAACCCTTACATAAGACTAACAAACAATTGCGTTGCTTGCCCCTCTGGATTTTTGTGTCCAGACCAAAAGAAAAGAGAGGAAAGAGAGGGAGAGAAAGGAGGGATTAGTGGGAGGGAGCGAGGCTGAGGCCCACATCTGGTTAATTGGGGATGACAGGGCCTTGGATCATCCCTCCCAACAACAGGACCTCTGAAAGATGGGGTGTGCGAGGGTGGAGAGGGGGGTGTACCTGTGACCCTATGGAGTGTGTAATGAGAATAGGCTCAGCTTGAAAAAAATAGCTGATAAAGGACAATGCTGGTGTTTTTTTTTTTTTAATCCACTTGCAAAGACTTGAAACTGTGTTGAGAGAGTGCACACCTTTATTTTTTTCAAGTTAAAGTTAAAAGTGTGTGTGTGTGTGTGTGTGTGTGTGTGTGTGTGGACAGGGGTTACAGTTTACAATGCTAGAAATCTTGTATGTGTCAAAGTGAACAACAGCATCGTTTACATCTCCAGGTTTCATCATCATGGTGTGTGTGTGTGTGTGTGTGTGTGTCTGTGTGTGTGTGTGTGTGTGTGTGTGTGCACGTGTGTGTGCGCGCTTCAGTGCACTGAAAATTTACTGCCGGTGCAGGATAGTACACTCACATGCACGAATGCCATCTTTCCACCTGCCCAGTGAAACATAACTGGAAGCAAAGTATTCAGGCCCTCTGCTCCACGCTGGCAGGACTCCAGCAGCAGGCTGGTGTGTTACACTGGGTCTTAGAGACTCCACAATGATGATGATGAACATAGTTCTGCAGCCATCAATGCAATTTACAGGAAACATATTTTATCATGTTAACATCTGGCACGCATTAGCATCGTTTTTTTTTTAAAGGAGCAGATGCAATAATATTGTGGTTTAATGTCTTAAATGGTAAAAGATGATTTCCCATTTAATCTTAAACTTTAACCCAGATATGTAAATTGTCATTCCCCTCCCAGTGAGCAGCGTGGAGGCAGACAGAGCCACTCTCATTCTGTCTGCCGTAAAGCCGCTGTGAAATTGTTCAGTTCAGTTCTACTGAGGTAAGCATGCTGGGAGCCTGTGGGACCCTGTGTGTGTGTGTGGGAGAGTGTGTGTGTGTGTGTGTGTGTGTGTGTGTGTGTGTGTGTGTGTGTGTGTGTGTGTGTGTGTGTGTGTGTGTGTGTGTTGGGGGGGATNGTGTGTGTGTGTGTGTGTGCGCACGTGCACAAAACAGTGTGTTCACGAGGACCGTGCAGCATGGGCAGTGAGGCACACTGTAATGCGGGGGGAAAGGAGAGAGAAAAAGAGAGAGCGAGAGAAGAATGGATAAGAGAGAGAGAGAGCAGAGCGAGCAGAGCGAGCAGGCGCGAGAGCGAGAGAGGGATGGATGGATGGATGGATGGATGGATGGATGGGAAAGAGAACGAGAGAAAGAGAACAGAGAGACGCTCTGGTCAGGCACGCGATGCTTGGCTGGAATCAGGTCAGGCCCACATGAGGCCTCCCTCGCACACACACTCTCAACAAAAAGGGTTCCACACATCAGCAGAGAACACTCCTGCAGGGTCGTACTACATTATGTGGTTCTGTAGAGAACCTTTTAAAGCAGCACTTCACAACATTCTGCTAACACATCCTCCGCTGTCTGCTGACCCCGAGTCAGTTAAGATGAGATAGACTGGAACAGGGCGCGGTATGAAGGCTCAGTCATTCTAGAGTACAGACAAAAATGTGTGCATAACATTGACTATTATAAAGTGTCATTATGTTGATATAATGAATTAATATTAAATGCAAAAATGTCATACCGGAATCACAATATGATTTCTTTTGCATACCGTTCTTTTAAGCAAGCAGGGTTAGAAGTTTCCTCCTGCTTCCAGTCTCTGTGCTAAGTTAGGCACAGAGATGAAAAAGACATTGGTTCTTGTAAGAGGAGTATTTATTAAACTATACAGGCACAGGGCAGCAACTGATGATGCTAGATGTGTTACAGAACTGTGTCTCATGTTGTGTCTTGTTAGCTAGCAGGCTGAGATCACAATGCTAGTCAGGCTTAAGGTCCAATGTCAATATTTTTGCGAGTGAAATAGGTCCAAAATAAAAAACAGGAACTGGAACTGATATTTTTGCTTGATGGGTAACGATTAATTGTTGATTAAAACTGCTTTCACGTCTTTTTTTGTGGTTTCAAAATGATGCGGAGCACATTTTATAGGATGTTCTGTTTTTTCAGTGGTGAACAAAGAGCTGTGTCAGTGTGTATCTCCACTAGATTAGTTTCCATACTGTAAACACACAGTTCAGTCACATCCACCTGGACAGGTTTTGTTTCCTGGATGTCTCTGCTGCACCTAAACTGAATAAGCAAATGAAATGTGAATTGCTTGATTGTGTCTGAAATGTTTACTCCCTCTACACTGGCTGCCTCACAGAAAGTCTGGGCCATGTGTTAAAGGCACTCTCACACTTTGGAGCAGCTCAGACGTAAGGTGAGGAAATGTGACACTCCACACTGTGTGTGGAGCTAAAAGTAGATGACACCTTGCTCTCACACACAAACCTGTACACATATATAGACAGTACTACTACCCCAAACATGTTTGAAAGTGGATCCCTGCATGCACCTTTGGGCCCTCCACATTACCACCTCTTGACCTCTGCACAGGCTAATTACTGGCCCTATCGCTCTACGGTCTCCTGACAAGAATGTGTCATGCTGACCGCTAACCTAACTGGCTACTGCTTTAATTAAAGCCGTCTTCAGGAACTGACCTGTCAGCCCCCCACCCCCACCTTCCATCTCCAGCTCACTCTTTGACAGTTGACCCCGAGCTGCCATATTGCCTTAACGGAAACACGAGCTAGCGACTGGCGGGTGATCGGCAACCGGAGAGCAGGTAGTGTCTTAGTCTAAACTCATCAACATCACACGATCTGCCTTCAATGACAATAATGTGATTTAATTTTGTGGTTGATATTGGTTGTAATGTGGCATTAATAGCCTTTGTTTGCTTTCCACAGTAACTTGTACAGTTACTTTTTCAGTTGCTAATAATCAGTGTGATTAATGGTTTTGATTTGGGAAAAATGGGAATTTTTGACAGTCTAGAAGGGTTAGGGTACTAAACAGTTGATTTATCAAAAAGTAATAATCAATCGGTTAAAGCTAGCATAATACTTAATTATGACATAAACATGTCTCTTACTGAGGTCAATGTGTTAACTGTTTTGCTTACATTAGCTAACATTTGCTCCCCTGAGCTACTGCTGCTAGTCATACCAGACCAAGTAAAACTGTTGCAACAAACAAAACCTGTGAGTGAACTGAATTGAAAAAGGGTGTGTTTAGTTTCAACTTCTCATTTGTAAGAAAATGATAAACTGCAGCTCTGTGTGAAATGAAGCACTCGTAGTTTTACTTTTCTTTTCCAAGCAGCAGTGTCCGGCTGCAGTCGTGTTACCAGTAGCAGCAGCTTTCATTGAATCATGTGAAACCTTTTGTTGTGGTCCACCACTGCTCTCTGGTTTGTTGGTCATCATGTTCTCGCCCTGAACCACTAATATGAAAAACTCAACTGCTTCTGGGTGGAATTTATCTCACTGCTGCAGCTTTAAGAAATGAATAAGTGTTAAGATCGTTTTTAAAGAAACGTGTTGGGATTTTTATTCAGTGGAAATGTAAAGATAAAACGTATAAAAGCTTCTTTCGGAGGTTTGTCTGGTGCTACAGTGAAGCAACTTTGCCATGTGCGTGTGTGCATGTCTCCGTGTGTGAGTCATGTTAACACGCAGCAGCAACAACAGCACCCAAAGCCCAGCCCACCAGCCAGCCAGCCAGGAAGCAGTCTTTGCCCGTTCCGATTTAGTCCAGGAAGACTGCATTTGCTTAGCAACCACATTACCGCTCCAATCACAGCAGCAGCATTTGGGATAATGTAGGGCCAGAGCGCTATGCTGTGCTGTGCTGTGCTGTGTGGAGGCGGTGCATTAGACTCACAAGCATGCACACACACACACATGCACACACACACACACACACACACACACACTATTCTGATGCCTCTCTCACTTAATGCTGCAGCTCTTTCCAAGCATAAAAGGAAGAGGGAGAGTAGTTTTTTTCATACAAGACTGCCTTGATGCTCGAGCTCCTGCTTAGCCCACTTTGAGAGAGAGAGAGAGAGAGAGAGAGAGAGAGAGACACTGTCTGGCACCTTGAAACACATACTGAAGTAAATCCATTATCGCTTTTCCCCTCCCTCTCTCTTTACGCCACAGAGGTGTCTGACTGTCTGCGGCTCCCCATCAGACTAACAGACTGAAATAGAAATTTCCGTGGTAGCTGCTGCTGCTGGTGATGGCTGTGTCCACACACACAAACACACTGAACACACTCACTATATAACACATTTTAAACCATCCTCTCTTGGACCTCAGTGCTATTTCTGTAATGAAGCGTGAGTCTCTGAACTTCAAGTTGAGCCAAATTAACACTGTGAAAGGGACTTTGTACAACACGCCCAGCAGTCAACAATTAGGTGGCCCACGCTGTGTGTGTGTGTGTGTGTGTGTGTGTGTGTGTGTGTGTGTGTGTGTGTGTGTGTGTGTGTGTGTGTAGCAGGTACTGAAGCATATCTATGATGCTGTAAAGAGTCAGGGTGGAGTACTCAGGTCAGCGCAGTGGGTAGCTCCATTATCAAGGGCAGAAAATAACATTCATGCGGCTGCCAACTATGTTTTTACTATCACAGACGGCTGCTGAGGTCTCAAGACGAGGCTCAAAGTTCAGTAGTGCTACTGTAAGGAAACACGCACACTCGAGTTAACAGAGTCATAGCGGCGTGCAGACTGTGTCTGGCTGTTTACGACTGTCGGAGGCAGTGATAGTCATCAGAGTTTGTTATTTCTTTCAAAACACTGTCCCTATTCGTCACTGTCTCCACTTTAAACGTCATTTACTGTGGAGCACAATTACCTGAGGACCTCATGTGATGGAGGAATCTCACCACACACACACACACACACACATACACACACACACACACTCACACACACACACACACACACACACACACACACACACACACACACACACACAAAGAAAACCAAGTCTGTGTCTCAACTCAGATTTAGGACCAAATCCTAATAATTATAGCTGGTTGTAAAACACACTTTGAAACAGCTAATCAATACCTAAAAGAGATATCAAAGCTCTCATTAAAAAATTCCACAACAGGCTCTATCAAAAAAAAAAATCACTCAAGGAAATACACACATACAACACATACAGATGCTGACTGACAGGACAGTAATTTTAGATTACCACTATATTTGGTATTTGTAGAGCTGGGTACAGTTTTCCTGAATTAGTTACACTACAATAATGTTTCTATACCAGTACAAAAACATTACTTTCTTCAGTACCTCACTTTAATAAATATAAATATATTACATGACAAGAATCCCAACATCGAATGAATGATACATTTTGTCTAAAAACAATCAGCTTTTCGAGCACGTCACGAGGATAGTGATGAAATCGATTGGTTAAAAGATAGAAATTTACTGGATACAATTCTGCTAATCGATAAATTGCAAAAATAATTTATCAATAAAATTGCTAAAACACTGACTAGTTCCAGTTTGTCAAACATCAGGTTATTTTCCTGTTTTAGATCATGTCAAGTTTGGGACTGTTGGTCGGACTGAAGATCTTACCTTCAGCTGAGAAACTGAGATGGGCGTCTAACAGTTTTTTAACTTTGTGCAGACTAAATGTTTAATTGATTATTGACAAAGAAGTCAACAGATTATTTTAAAGTCAATAATGATTATTTGCAACCTTCCTTGACAATTTCTGACACTCCTTGAGGCTGGAAAACCAACCCTATGAATTCATGGAGAATTTCATAGGTTCATACAACATTAACAACAAGTTGCATTAACAAGTATCATCCCATGCAAATCGCGCATTCACTGACTGCGAAATGCTTTCAGAGATGAACGTGAGCATTCGCAGAGCCTTCACGGCTTAGTGAACGAGAAAGAGGAATGAAGGGAAGCCGACCACGTGGGGCTTTTTTAGCACAAATGGAAAACTTCCTTCCTCTGTTTTTCTCCGGCTTATTCACCAGGTTTTATTTGTAACCTCCAATTCTGGCAGCTCCTCCACTTGGACGCTGCGTGTAGTGCTGCAGGAAGCGCCCCCCCCCCCGCCTCCCCTCTCCTGCTGGGCATCTGCTGTTAGTTTTTGTTATTGGTAGTGTGTTTTTTTTTTTTTTTTTTTGCTGCTCGGGGTATATCTTTGTGAGGGCAGAGCACAAAGAGGCCCTTTGGTTTAGTGCAGGGTGCTGGGCAGCCTCAAATCGAGCTGGCTGGCTAGCACATACTGGCGCTTTCCACTCCAGAGCCGGACATTTTGTTCCACTGTTGAACTCTGGGAGAGGCTAAGTGAGTGAAAGAGAGACATAGGGAGAAAGAGAGAGTGAGAGGCTTCACTCTGGAGCCAAATCACATGGTTTCCAGCGGTGAGGGAGGAAGGCTGAAGTGAGGGGAGAGAGTCTGGAGTTTAGTTTGACACATACAGGTTTTGGACGTCTGGTCTGATACTGGAGACAAGCTGCCTTCAAAGGTCCCATTTTGGTCATAGCCAGAATGGAGAAAAAAGGCAATCATTTATAAAGATACCAGGACAGACAGTGTAGACATTTGGGTGTGTTACGTCAGGAGTGCTTAAGATGCATCCGACAGCAGGGCGGAGACGCCACAGGAAGCCAGTGCGGTGTCGAAACCAGAAGTCTAAGTTGCTGCCTCTGCGGTAGGAGCTCAGACTGACAGTCTGCAGGGTTGTTGTGACTGACAGCCGACACACTTCTCACCCTGGCTATACTCAGAAAAGGGGAAGTACGAGAGAGTGCACTGCAGCAGGTGAACATGTGACACCACATGGGTTCACTTGTTCAGTGTTCAATTGTGTGTGCATTTACTGTGTTTTCATTTTGTACAAAAAAAGGCCCCATCCCTGCGCTTCTGGCTGTTGTCCACTGACAGTCACCCCACATGGGTCACATGATGAAGGGGGAGGGGGCTTCCATTGGAGCAAACTCTGGTATCAGCAACCTCTCTGACCCCCAGTGATGAACTGTTGGCCAGACAAGGAACAACATCCCCCAGTTTGCCCCCAGTAGCAAACATTTACACAATCACAGAGGTGGTCCCTCACGGACGTGGATGTTTTTGTCGGAGTTAAGACCAATATATGGAGTTTTATTCTGGTTTCATTCAGGAACTTTGAAAGACATGACAACACTGGAAAGAATATTTTTCCAGTTAACTACTAACTTGCTCACATTAGCACCAAAGAGAAGGTGAACTGAGATAAAAAGCAGCTCAACAAATGAGGATGAAATTGAGTCCAGGCGAAGCTGTGAGCTGAGAGGAAAGAGAGTTGTGTGTTGTTTCCTGTCCTCCAGCTCATCCCTCTCTCTTTCTCTCTCTCTCTCTCCCCCTCTACCTTACTCCCAGCCAGGTTGGTTTCTCCTCTGGCAGAGGGAAGGCTAATGGACACATTAGCCGCCGGCTTGTCCCTCCGCGGCGATTAGGTGGCTGTGAGGTCATCCCTTCACTTCTGCTCCCATCCACATCAGGGATCTATCATTTCATTACTGCCATTGGGGAGGTGGGGGAAAGGCCGAAGCGTCCATCATCCCTCCATTCATCTATCCCTCCTTTGATTCATCCATCTATCCATTTCACTGCTGCTTCTTTACGGAGCTAAAATCAACCACGGAGGAGAGGTTAGCAAAATGTGGCGAGAGTAAAAGATTAAACTGTCAGCTGAGATCAGATATCAAGGGTGACAATAGAACCAATGGGTCCTCACTATAATTATTTTACATCTTCTAATTAGGATCATTTCAACTTGATTGAATCATAGTGAAATTATTATCTATTTTGTTTGTGGGATATCACTGCTATGCTGACGATGCTGAACTCTCGCTGTTCTTCCTTCCAGACATGATTAGGGTAAGGCATGCTGTTCCCTCAACAAAAAGCTAATGGGATTTTTACATAATCTTTTGGATTATGTAAAATCTTAAAGAAACCAGGACTAGGGTATTTACTGACATCATTTAAGACGTAGAATAAAATGTGAAAATGTCCTGAGCTTGTGTTAACCACAGACCTTATTTCAGTCATCTAACTAAAAACCCAGAGACTTCGGGATAAGGGAACAGGAAGTGCTAAAATGCTAACTAATTTCCAGATTTCAGGCCTCATTCCTGTGACACTCTATTGTCTGAGTATGAATCTAAGCCTCCTTCACTGATATCTCACAATAGATAATGGACGCCACCTTCAACTTGGCCTCTCTCAGACTGAACTGCTGATTCCTGACAGTAAATCTGTTCACAACGTACATTACCAAACTCGTTTCTGTCTCCAAGAATCACTTTAAGACCTTCCTCTCCCAAGAGTACTTACTCACCCAATATGCTCTCCCTCTCCCTCTCTCTCTCTCTCTCTCTGTCTCTCTCTCTCTCTTTCTCTCTCTGTCTTTCCAGCTCTTTCTCCATTTAACTTTTACTTCATGCACCTGCAAACTTTGTGGCACTGTGGAGTGTTTAAGCATTCATTCTCAAAAGCTTTGCCTTGATCTGCTGCGGCTTGGAATGTACCTCAATCAAGTGTCTGCCAAATGAATAAATGTAAATGTAAATGTAAAGTCCTTTCAGGATCTCCTTGAACAGTCTCAAAGAGCCCCAGAACCCCATTGACAACATGTTTAAAGCGTTTAAGTCTTTTAAGATGGTAGTTAACTGACTCAACACCATTCATTTGGTTCATTGGTATACTGACAGCCAACAGCTCCTGATTTGATGATGTGAAGGACATCCAGGCCTTTTACTACCTTTCTCCTTCATTTTAAGGCTCAGGAACAGAGTCTGATTTTGCTGTTGTGAGTTGCTCTGAATAAAAGCTCTTCTTACATGCATACAGTGTGAAATCACACCAGGTGTGTGTGTGTGAGAGGGAGACAGGGAGAGAGATAGAGAGAGAGAGAGAGAGAGAGGAAAAGAACATGTGTGCATTCTCAGCTGTGGGTGCATGTCTGCTGGACCTGAGATGTATTGATTGCTGCAGGAAGTGGAATCTGATGTTTCACAGCGCTTCCTGAGCTGGATGGCTACACCGCGGATGGTGAAAGCAGTGAGAGGCGGGGGTCTGGCAGGGTAGGGGAAGGGGTTTGACACGGGGGAAGTAACCAGTTCAAGAAAACATGAAAGGTCGAGAGAGAAAGAATGAAAAGACAGAGAGACATAACACCGCTGGCTCTGTCCTTGGGCTGAGACTAAACACTGGCCCCCCGTCTTGGCTTCTTCTCAGAACGCCAACTCTGCTGTGTGGTAAATCAAGTGAACCCTCAACGCACTCCTCAGGCTCAGACTCGCTGTCTTGTACCACCATATATCCAGATAGAGTCTAAATCTAGATAAGAGGGACCACAGTACACACCTCAACCAGGCTGTAAAAAGCAAATATATCTGGGCCGACCACTTGTGATTGGATCTAACCTACTTGTTCGCATTCGATTGTATCTATGAGAAATGTAACCACTTCTGAAAAAGAAAAACAAATAGGCCTACTCATTTACATTCGGCCACGCTGCCAGAGAGGATGCGGCAGATATTCTATACCTCACCTTGATTATGATCTTCATAATGTCCTAGGTTTTCTCAGAGTGTCAATCTACTCTATGGAAAGAGTGTTATTATAATGAGCACAAAAACGGTTATTTTCAGTCCAGTGTCATGTAGCTAACTACTGTAGTTATTACTTAAGTTTATGTACTCGACTAAGAAACATCTGATACTGATAGTCGTATGGAATAACCAGTATTTTAGGCATATGCTTTATGGAGACACTCTTTCCATATTGTTGCAGTGTTTTTGCCTCACCTAAACCAAACCAAACGGAATATTTCCAGTAGTTGAAAACGCATCTAACAACCTCCTTTATGTGAGAAATCGGCTTTAGTATTAAATCAGTGCATTGCGGGCTGCATTTGCGGTCAAGCTGACATATCAGCAAATCAAGTAAGAAAAAAAAAGGGGGTTACGTTCAATACAAACAAACATCTGTGTATGAATCATAATAAAACATGTGTAAATAGAGAATTCTGATGGTCTGACTCTGTAGACCTGAGGCTGGAGGCAGTCTCAGTCCTAGACAGTGGTTCTATATGGGAGGCATAATCGCCGGTGCAATAACGGCGGTGGGAAAAGTGTGACTGCTGTGCAAACCACAAGTGCTTACACACACACAAACACGCACGCACACACATCTGGCTCATTCCTTTGCAGAGCCATGCAGACGACCAGCAGCCATGCCTGGAGAGAGGGAACTGAGGGAAGAGTGTGTTGGAGGGAGGGCGGGGAAGCAATGGGAGTGGAGGTGGCGTGGCAAGGTTCAGCTGCAGTGTGTGTGTGTGTGTGTGTGTGTGTGAAGATAATTAAACAGGTCAGACAGATGAGCCCAGTGAGAAGGCTAGAGGTCACATGGGATAAGTCAGCTTGTCCAACCCCCCTCCCCACACATGCACATATACACACACACAGACACACACACACACTGACAGCAGACATATATAAATGGCTAGGGACTTTATATAAACAGATGTCCTACTGCTCAACATAGCCTTGGCAGCGCTTCTTTGAAGGACAATGCTGAGAATAACGTCTTTGTGCTCACAGTGGGTCGGAGGTGGTTACACACTCCACACATTACCTTGTCTTGGAGATCTACAATTACATTAATTATAATCCAGGGGCTTCAAGAGGCCTATTGTCTTCTCTGCTGGAGTAGAAGGAGTGTGTGTGCATGTGTGTGGGATGTGAAATCAATTGCTTGATTTTGGGTTGGGGGGGGGGGTAGTCTGAGCCCAGTGGAGGCTCAGACTGAGACCTGAGAAGCAGGCGTCTCTGCCATGAGGAGGGATCCCCTTTCAGTATATTGTTTTATTTAGCATCTGCATGGCCACTTCATTTGCCAGAGTGCAGCTGGGATGGATTAATTCAGGAGATTGGTGACTTGGAGGGGAGGAATGGCCCAGCTAGTCTAGAGGAAGGATGTTAACCACATTATAAGCCTTTGTTTCCAACACTTCATTCCTGAGGAGTAAACTGAGCCTACTGAGCTCTACCCCTTCACTGCCAATACCAAGAGAGGCCCTGGTTTGCTAAAACATACACACACACGCCTTCCACCTCGACTTCCTGACAAGCTGCAGCTGAGGTGTGGCCGCAGTTCACCGACTGTGTTTCTGTTTCTGCACAGGCAGCCTGAAAGAAAGCCATCGAGCTCTGCTCAGCCAGTCGTAGTTGCCCCCCAGTTTAACCCTTGCTCTTCAGTCTGCACTAACCCACTGCACTCTGCCCTTCACTAACTGGTTTCACTTCAAACCCAAATGTCACACTCACTCACCCTCTAAACTTCATGTGTCACACACACACCACTAACACCAAATCCTCTTTCAGTTGTGTGTTTCAATTGTGGCACACCTGGCCTCACACCACTTCTTATAAACGACCGTTGTGATAAACAGAGAAAGGTTATAATGGTCAATCAAAGTTCAGAGCAGAGTTGTTTTGTTGGATCAATAGGGCAGCTCAATCAACCTCCTGATTAATCCAGTTTAAGATTAACCCGTCCCACACAGCAAGACATAACTGAGAGTCAGAGAGGACTAAACAAAAGTAAACATCAGAGGTGTGTGTGGACTTTACTGCCAGGAAGATACACCTTTTCCAAGAAGAGACGTGCACGAGACTGCTCTGAATCTATTCTTTATATCTACTGTCTCAGTCAAAACTTTGCTTTCCAACAATAAACCCAGCAAAAAGCCTGTGAAGGAGCACACACAGCCTGCAGCTTCTGGTATATTCCTCTCAAAAGTCTTCAGTTTTGAAACAGAATTTTCTGAAGGCATGTTCATAATCCTCAAAAAAAAATCCTGTCAGTTTAAATATATTCCCTCAAGTCTGCAATGAAGTAGAAATGTAAGGCACCAAACAAGATCTACTATAATTCTCTGACCCGGAACAAGGATGGAGTTTTATTATTTTATTATTATTTTGGACCAAACTGTACTTATTTTCAGAGCAGGACTGAACAATATGTTCTTTTTATATTTGAAAATTGGGGATATCCCAGCAAACTCTCGGACAGTCCCTCCTCCTCGGGTGTAAATGACAGAGAGATGGTGGATAGAGAGAAGTCGCTGCTGATCTCCTTAAATCATACCATATGATTGTAATCTAAAGTTTAATTGTGCCACTTTTATGTGTATTATGAGGATGTCAATTATACTTGGGATTGTTTATACATGTTAATAAAAAGCAGACAGTGTGTTGCATGGCTACCTCATGTCTTTGTGCTGGACAGAAGCAGCCACGATGCTTCCAGGAAAGATGAGCTAAAACTCACAATTAGGAGGATGGAGGGGTGGGTGTGTGTGTGTGTGTGGGGGGGGGGGGGTAAAACAATGAGCTCTAGTCCATGACTCAGGCGCTTTGGGAACACTGATCATCCCACAGTGGAGGGGGTGGAGGGATATCACCTCTATCTGTCCCACAATCACAGATCCACAGCTGATACCCACCACAAAAGAGGTGACAATGGCTAGCCAGTGGACAGCAACCATCCCCCTCCCCACCCCAGACACCACTACCACCACCTCCCCGGACCCTCACAACAATACCTCTCAGAGCTCCTGGGAGCTGCCCTTCCACATGGCTGAGGCCAAGCCAGTATGACCTCCAGTGCCCCCCCCCCTCCAACCTTTGAAAAGGATGCTTCCCAGGACCCAGCCTGCCTCCCCAACAGAACATAGACCTCTGCCTTTGGACCAAATGCTTGTTCACCATTATTTCAAATGGGGCAGTGGAGTATTTAATGCCCCTTGCAAACAACAATTGTGCTCAGAAGAAAAAGGAGAAAGGCTTGTGAACTAGACTGGACCTCAATGGCGAGGGCAGCCCTACAAACGCAAATGTCACTGACTGACTGGGTGAAGTTACACCATTGGTTGGCTGGCTGAGTTACCACATTGGCCATTGCTCTTTCATAATTAATTGTTGCAAACAGTTTCTGTTACGTCATCAGGGGACGTTTACAGGCAGCGTTGCCTTTGGTGCTAGATTTACTGATTTTTTTAGACCAAATTTTATTTTTTCAAAAAGGCACCTAAGACAGATCTAGAGACTTTTGGACAAACCTTAGCTAGAATAGCTAAGTGAATAAATAAGAATAGTAATGTAATATGCTAATTGGCATATCACGTCATTTAGTGACTTTTCCAGCAGCTTAAGCTACTTTCCACTGACAGTAGTTCTTTACAGCAGTTGCACAACAGTTTTCAACTACATCTTGAATTTCCAACATTGACCACGCATGGTTCAGCTATAAACTAGGCCTATACTAGCCTTGTAGACTACACAAAACAAAGCTGATCATGAACCCAAACGTTTCTTCTGCCACAGGTTTCCAAAAACAGAATTCTAAGTTCTAAGAAATGTGATTTTTAGGATAAATAATAAAGGATATATGAAAAAATCACTTTCTGCACCAGGAGACAATTTTATTTTTCTAGGTGGTCAATTTGTGTAAAAATGAAGCTTTGCTGCTGTGCTTCTTAGAAATAAAAATCCCTATTTCTGACTGTTATTACCATCCCATCCATTTGACAGAGATCTTGCAGAGCAGCTGAGTTGACTTGGCAGCTTCCTCCTCAGAGGTCTCACTCTAGTTCAATCACAAATCAGATTAACGCAGGTTATTAGCTCAAATATCTTCATGTATCTGCTTCTCTGTCTCTGCCTCCCAAACTTTGAGATGATTATTAAGGAGATGCCCTTCAAAGAAAACAGTCCACCAATGGATTGTTGTTCCAACAGTCTGAGATAGACCACTTGCTTCTGACATGACACTATGGGAGGATATTTTAAGCCAAGCCTGGTGGATGTTGTGTTACACGCTGGCTGTGCGGCTGACAAGTCTGTGTGTATGTGTATGTGCGCACGTGTGTGTGTATTTGCACACGATTCTGTCTGCTTCTGTATTCATTATAAGAATGAGGAGGCATTGCGGGGGTGGGATCTGGATGTTGTGTAGATGATGTCCGTGCTCATGTATGCATGTAGTTTGTGTGTGTGCGTGTGCACGCACATGGTTTGGGGCGGGGGTGGAGCTGGGGGGGGCATCACTGTGGGAGACAGGCAGATGGGGATGGAAATGAGTAGGCAGTGAGCTCATGCTAATCTCCTCCTACAGCTCCTACAGCTGATCCAGGCACAAAACAAGCATGCACACGCACACACACTCACATACTCTATACCCACACAACTGCAAATCATATGCTCGAGCAGCCCCATGTACAATCACACACCAAATGAGGCGGAGGATACCTCTGCTATTCAAATGTTCCCATGTGTCTCACGTGCACATTTTGCGAGGTAAGCCCGAAATCTTAAATGCATCTGAGCGTAGCTTTTATCACACAAACATTCATTTCATTACATTGTGTTGTCCATGGATAATTTGTTGGATTGTAGAGTGTGTGTGTGTGTGTGTGTGTGTGTGTATGTGTGTGTGTGTCTAGCTGCCTTCGTCAGACAGCCATCTGCCCCCTGGGAGTTGCACAGCAGCACGCGATTGGCCGACTGTGCTTCAAGAGAGGCAAGGGGTAAGGTCGGTCACCTCTTTATTTGGGGTAGGAAAGGTCGTGTGGTGCTGGCTGCTCTTCCAAACATATGAGTGCAAAGAGAGAAAATTGGTGGGGGGTGGGGCAACTCCAGAGGACAACACTGCAGTCATATACAAAGCGTGCTTCTGGGCTGACGCAGCACAAAGTAAACCCCCCATCCCACCATCCCAGCTTGCAATTAAAACTGCCGTGGCCGTGGTTTCCAGGTTTAAACCCAAATCTTTAAAATCAACCAGTGCCATTTCTCCTGCTGTTCACTGCCAAACATTTACACGCACCATTAATTATTACATCTTTACTTCTTTTCCCATTAACAACATTTCTGGGGCTGAAAGTTCTGATAGCAGAGACAGAGCAAGACAAAATGAGGACTTTTCTAAGTAAAGCGTGTCTCACATGGATATCAGATGCAAGTCAGACACTGTATCTCTCTCAACACTTCATAAAGACGTGTGGAAAAAATCTCACTTTCAGCCCCATGATGCAATGCAAGCCTTCACGTCAAAACAAACAAAAAGAATAACTCTCAGATATGACTTGAATGTTTATCATGCGTGCAATCCATACACAAATAGTGGAGGAGCCGCCTCTTCCAGATCCACATTGTAAACTCGCCAACTGAAAACAGCTGTGGCATGTAGGTGAGTAAACATCTATGCGTCTCGGTTAAACCCTAAACCTAAACCTAGTAGGGCTTAAAGGTCCCATATTGTCATATTGTATCAAGTGAGATTTCCATGTGTTCTTTGATTATAAAGCAGGTCTCAGTTCTATATTAATACTATGAAAGTATCAAAGCGCTTTGTGAAGTCACAACATACCAGACCAGCCATGCCCCAAGCCCAGCCCACCTTGCAACCTTGCAGAATTTGCAGGATTTGGTTTCTCTGTGCTGAGTGTTTACCTGAAATCTGCAATATTTTTATTTGATCACTCAGACAACAGTCACCACCCTGTTGATGAACAGTTGTTGTAGCTCCAGAGACAAGCCTGTGAGAGGAGATGTAAAACTACACTGAGATGCTTTTTGAATCTTAAAACATAAATATATCTTCTTATGGATATCAACTGTTCAAATAAAAAACAGGAAAAGGGCCAAATATGGGACCTTTAAATCTTGTATTCAGTAGCACTTCATTTATATTATTGTAATGTGTAGGTGGTGGAATGAAAGCAGTTGCAACTGTACTTAACAAAACTGTCTAAACATTTCTAATTTTGAACAGTGATAATCTGTGTGTAGCTTGAAGCATTCTGCCACTTAGGAGAGACAAAAATACAAATGAAGTGCGAAGCTGGCCTCACATCTGAGAATCGCTGCTACAGAAGCCGTGTGGCAGGTTAAAGGAGGCGAAAGGTTAGAGGTTGGTGCTTGGGGATGTGTAGTTAAGGCAAAAGCTGGACTTACAGTGCCATGTGTGATGATGAATATTTCAAGGACCCTCTCATTAAATAAACACACCGGACCTCGCTGCCTATGGTAACCCTATCATCAATATTGAATGCCCACAAAAAAATTGACACTGTCGTTCACAAGCCAGTGGCCAGGCCAGACATCGAATCGCACCATCTGACTGAGGAGGGAGCTTCTTTTCCACGCAACACCTGGAGGAGGTCACCGGGTTCCTCCTTCCGTGCCACTCTTACAATAATCCCAATGAGACACGCTCAAGGTCCCTTCATAGACTTAAGAATAGCCACCGTGAGCTGAGTGTGCTTGTTAGTTTCACGCTTTATCGGGAGGCTGTGAATATTCTGACAGGGAGGAAATACTTTATCTCCACACATGCTCTCGGCTCCTCAAACGCATTTGCTCTGAGCTTTGCGTGCGCTGCTTTCACAGATAACTTGCATGCATGGTTGCCTACAACCACAGCAACATGGACTACTGCTCAGGAACCTTTTCTTTCCTCCATCTTCTTTGAATGGACGGTCGGGTAGGTGGGAGGTATTGTGGAGAGACCCTAGAGAGCCTTGTTTTCCTTCCCCTTGTCTCATCCTCCACACAAAGACTGACTACAGCAGCCCCGTCCTAGTAAGGTATAGTAATACACCGTCCAGTCCCCCCCCCCCGCCCGGGCTTTTCATGAAGCGCTCGGCCAGTCGCTTCGTCCATTTGTCACATGAAGACGCTGCTGATGGATGGAGAACCCAGTGGGCCAGGGGAGACGGGGGATGGGAGCGCAGCAGAGGGGGTGGAGGGCAGACAATGGCTGGCATGGGGGCTTAAACTTCTCTTTTTCTTGGTCTCCTTTAGTCCTTCTCTCCTCCTGAAAGAGGATTGTGCTATTTGTGAAAGATATCGGCAATGTCCAGGTTTTTGAACTCGAGAGAAGCTGAATTTAATCTCTCACATTTTTTTTGCTACATAAAAATAGTGTTGGGACCAAATTCTGCATCTAGCGTCGATGTGATTCCTGAGTTTCAATATCAATACTATTTTCAGTTCCTTACTTTGAAGGATACAAACATGTTTTTCGAGATCAGATCAAAGTGGGCTCCTGTGCAAACCAATGACAGCTCCTTGAATGGTTTATAAAGTCTAGCAACATTGGTTTGTATAGAAAATCTAAAGTTATCATGGGGGATTTTGAATGCTGAAATAAACACACACACAAGGTGGCCATGGCTTGGTCTGTCGAATGACAGTAAAGTCAGAAACCCACAGCAAACAACCACAAATACATACAGAGCAGCTTTCTAGATGCTTTCATCCATTGTGCACAATCAAGCAGCAACTGGGAAAATCCCCTTTTGTTCACAGAATTTTAAAGGCTTTGAAATAAACAGCTTCTGGCAGGGAGACATTCTGTATGGGAAGAATCACTGCACTTAATTCATTTTCCGCCACTACTTCAATGGCAGCCTTTTGAAAACATTTTCCAGACAACACAACAAGCTATATAACCTGCTCTGCCACTCTCTCTCTCCCTGTCTCTCATGTTTGTTACAGTGCTTTCCTGCCTATGGCCGAGACAGATGTTTAAAGGCACATCAAAACCACTGTACAGACTTTTCATCGCACGACACAATTGTTCCTCAAAAGTTTTTCATCGAGGAGCCTCAGAGCAAAGTCGCTCCTCGCTGAATGTCTGCTCCAGAGAGGGAGAAAAGAGCAAAGTAAATGTTTGCAGCTGATTTCCTGCAGCATGAAAGGCAGCATCTGTGCAAAGTAATTAGCAAAATTTTCAACTCACCTACTGACTGAACACCCTCATTTTAAAGGTCCCATATTTTACACTTCTCCAGTGCTTTATTTGAAGCATTGGTATGTGAACCAAAAACCATTCAAATGTAGTTTTACATCTCCTCTCTCAAGGTTCTCTCTGGAGCTCTACTTTCACAGTATTAATACAGAACCTGCTTTATGATCAAAAAGACGTGGAAATCTCACTTTATACAGTGTTGTTTATATATCATTCAGGCTGAGAGTCACAGGCCAAATCATTAAAAGACATTTTTCTCATAATGTAGTCCTTGCTTTCACATCTACCCAAGATATAAGACATAATTTATCTCAGAGTCAACTAGCCAGTGAAGGTTCTGTGTCAGTCTGTCACTTTGGTTTGATTCAACTCAAGAAGTGATGGATTTTTCAATCACACTCGACATAAAGACGCTTACATGTCAATATGGCATTGATCTCGCTGACCCTCAGTCATGCCTCACAGCATGGACTGACTGTCCTTCATTAGATTCCCAGACTGGCAGCACGGTCAGGCAAAATAACTCATTATACACACCTAATTCAATCAGTGGCTTCCTCCTTTTCAAAGCATAGAATACAAATTCTAAATTCTACTATTTGACAGGCAAAATGGAGAAACATCAACACAGAAAACACACGCTTCCTCAGGACAAAATCAAACTCTGCAGCAGACCTTATGCAACTGTCACATTTTGCCAAACACTCGTAAAAAAAAAAAAAAAAGGGGAATAAAAATATTCCCTCAGCTGCCTTTGCAGAGCACAACCACCAGCTGTTGTCCTGTCCACTGTGTGGACATGGCTGGCTGTCAGCAGGCTTATCCAACACTGCGCCTTGCATATGAAACAGGACATGGGCCTATATCCCCTTGGGGAGTTTACTTCCTCTGAGCCCCCGCCACCACCACCACTGCCCCACCTCCCTCCTGAAACAAGCTGCCCCTTTTGCTGGAGGCCAGATATCCTGAGCAGCAGTGAGGGCATCTCAGGGGTGGGGGTGGCTGCAGTAAAAGGGGAAGTTTGAGCTCCTGCACATTAGAGAATGGCAGCCGAATATTAAAACACCACAAATGACAAATGTTTTGACTCCCTTTTTTCCATTTTCAAGGTTTAATAGTTGTGTTATAACACCGGTCAGCTCTTTGTACAGTGAGCCATAGGATAAAGCATGGAAACAGTGTGCAGGAATGTGCTGGGAGTCAGCAGCACACTAACATATGTGGTGCATAAATACAAAATGGCTTCTACTCTGCGTTATTGTTCTGACTTGATTATTTATACAGGTCTGTCTCTAAACAAATCACTTTCCAGCAAGTCAGAATGAAAATGAAACATTGGCAAAGAGCAAATCTGGATTTTCAACTGCAAGCAGCAGAGTCACTGTTGACTGTAGGGATATGCATGAAATGTTTCAGTGTTTTCACGCAACAGCTGTGGAAAGCATGTTCACCTCTCCACAGGCGTGTACTGTAAGCAAAGACTAACTCTGCCCTCTAAGAAATGAGAATCCATCAATAAAAAAACATCTTGTATCCAATCCAAAGACTTCAACAAAGAGAAGCTGTTTTATATGTAAAACTGAGAAGACTGTACTGGATCCTCGCCATTTAGGAAGGCACCAAAAAAAGAAAGTCTGATGTAAACTTGCTGGTTTTGAACCAAGCGTGACTCAAGCTCGAGCTGGCTCAACGACAAGCACCGCCCCTCCAACCCCCCGCCCCACAATTCTCTTTCTCATATCTCCCTTAAACAGACGGATTGTGTAGAAATCACATCATCTTGAGGGCAAATTATAAAGTTAGCAACATACTAAATCTGCAGCCACAATCCTTATCTAAACATCCTGATGCGGAAAGCCACTGATTATGTGTGCCACCCACATGTGCACCAGCCAGAAACCAAAAGACTTGAAGCCCAGGGCTGGCATGAGCAACTTGGAGAAGTGCTCCACACCCAGCGTATAAATTAATTTAAACAATTCAATAGTTAACTGCATTTGCTGTTCACAATCAGCACTGTGGCTCACATCCTTTCAGATAAGAACAGAGAATGAACTTTTACAGCAAATTCATGCTTCTTCTACAAACACACACAAGCAGTAAGAAAAAAGTGAAAAGTTGTTTTTACTCAAACAGTGTGTGATTCAGATATATGTGAGCGTGCATCTCAGGACTAGGCCCTCAAAAGAGCGTCTGCAAGGAGGGAAGTGCGGCAATATCACTTCCTGTGTCTGTCTGCATGTGAGACTGCTGCTAACACTTTTGTAGCATGCTTATTAATATTCACAGAGCCGCCCAGTTCCTTGGCTGACAGCACACAGATGATGGCATTTTCTTGTGCGCTGAGAGGTAGAAGCCAGCGCGACGCAGTCTAGCACTTTGCCTCGCATCCTCCAAGAACCCTTTGCCTGGGCCGTGCTGAAATGTGCTGACAACAGGGAGCTATGTTGCTATAAGTTTAGCAATATTCCTCAACTCCTACCCAGCATGCATTCCCTCATTAGCGTTTCTTGAAACAGGGTACTTGAGGGGAAAAGAAGGAGGAGTCGAATTAAAAAGCAGGGTAGAGGCTCAAATGAGCCTTGGGCTTAACACTTGGGTGCCCTGTCGGCACTTATAAAAATAGAAGAGGCCCCTGAAAGTGGGGGTCCTAGAGGTGTGCCCACTCAAGTCTGAATGAAAGTGTGTGCCAAGAGTGGGTATTCACCATGCATGGCAGGACTCTGGCACTCTTCGGGACTTCAAGGGTCTCTCTGATTTCTCTTTCTTTAGCAGATTCCCCCTGAAAGAAGCCTCAGTGGGGGCTGGAGGGAAGCTGCTTGTAAACACTTTTGCAGTTGCTTTCTGTGCCTCATCAACTAGTCTGCTGCCCCCCGAAGTCCCCTCTGGTTTCAATTAGATTGGAGTAAAAAGTAGGTAAGAGGGGCAGGATGAGTGCGAGTGCGTGTATGTCAGAGGTGGGTGGCTGGCCTGGGGTAAAGTGGATGTTTTTGGGGGGGAGGAGGTCCCGATGTTTGCTGAATGCTCTCCTTTGTTGGGATCATATTATGTTTCCACCACAATACTTCTAAACCCTGCTTCATCAACTCCATTCATGTGTAACAGTTCATGCAAATGGCCACACTAGCCTTTTTTTTTTCTAGAGGTGGGGGGGTGGGATTCTTTTTATCAGTCTACCACCCAACTACCCTCTCTGCAAACTCCTGCCTGCACACCAAAGATCAGATTATAATCCCTTCATACATCTTTACAGTCAGTTAGCCCAAAAAGCAAAGCTAGGGGGGCGCATTGAAAACCACATTCAAAAAAATAAAACCACAGGAAACATGCAGCGCTGAAACCTGCGCAGACGCTCCAATTCTTCTTCTTTGTTTAAATCTAGTTCTACTTTTCTTTTCTCTCTTTTTTTTTTTTTTTTACAGAGAATGTGGTTACAACCAGAGAAAAAGAATGACAAGCCTTCAACACCGAAAGTAGGTGCCGATTAAACCCACAGACAAATCTTTTTCATTTACTGTGACACATGAGGTTCCACAAACACAAACACACAAGAAATTTTGTCAAAATAACAACAATCTCACTGCTGACCGAGTGTATCCCTCCCAATGGGAACACACACACTGAAAAGAACAGCCAGAAATGTAGACGGAGCAGGAGATAACTTCTATCCCACTGAAGTGTGTGTGGCCCTGTGCAGACCTGGTATTAACATCCGTCTCGGGTGATCCGACCACAAGTGGACAGCTCTATGTTCAGATGTGAACGCACCCGAGACGCATTTGAGATCCGATCACTCAGACCACATTCGGAGGTGGTCTGGGCCGCATGTGTTCACATTCATTTAGCAGTGTGAACGCAAACTCGTCCTGGGCCACATTGAAGGACCTCCTACTCCACTGACGTCCTCTGCCACAGTCTGATTAGTCCCGCCACGGTTTCATAATGAACGGAAAACATTTTACTATTTCAAATGGCTAAAACTTTGTTTCACTGTAAGAGCTGTGCGCAGCGCATTTATTCGCTCAGCCCCTCCGTGCCCCACTCGCTCCCTCTCTCTCACACACACACACACACAAACACATTGACAACAGACCCGCCTGTCGATAACCTGCAATAACTTATATCTGTTTATTTGCATATAAAGAGGGGAAGTGACAAGTGGTCAATCGAGATGCAATTTAAAACCAGGTGTGAACTGACTTACTTCGAGCTGACCACTTGTGGTCGGATCACTGAAGACGCATGTTAATACCAGGTCATGACAGAGCATTTGTGTGTGTGTGTGTGTGTGTGTGTGTGTGTGTGTGTGTGTGTGTGTGTGTGTGTGTGTGTGTGTGTGTGTGTTACCTCTTTGGGGCAGTTTCCGGTATAAACACTGACCTTGCCGGGACCTGAGGGGTTAGGGTTGGGCTGTCCACAATGAATGGAAGTCAGTGCAATATCTGTCCTAACAACTTGTGTTTGTGTGTAAGTGTAAAAATTGATCTCTTAATCTGAAGTGTGGAAGAAGAATTATTTCCTCACTTACACCTCATGTTTAATCTATTTCACATTGAGCCGGTTGGTGGTGAATGAGGTTGTATTTACAGTGCAGGCCAATAAAAGTGAGTCTGAGGGGTGTTTCACAGGCAAATAATGGCTTTATTGCCACCAGAGGCGTTTTGTTGTCACTGCTGGATGAGGCCCAATTAGTAACAATATGGCAATGATGACCAAATACTGAATGGTTTCTCTACAGGAGGGGGTCACTGACCGCTGGATATGACACATGAGAGATCCATGTGATAAGATTTTGACTGATGAATTTTAAGAATGTGTGGGTAACCTTTCTTTAACTGGGACAAATTTCACTTTTGGGAACCCTCTCTAGGATTCCCAACAGGGATTCCCAGAACCACATGCGGAGAAGCAAAACCATGAAACCAACATCTACAACACAGCCTCTATCTGGAGAAATTGCAAGTGATATCCAGCTCCACGCTGAGTTACAGCACAATGACCAACTCACCCTGGATGAAGCTTTCCTCTTGTACTTGTTGGCGAAATCAAATTTCTCCTTGATCTCGTCCAGGAGCTGCTCCAGACGGGCCTTCTCCTCTTTCCCCGTGTAATCCTGGCCCAGGAGGATGTACGCCCTCCAGTTTGCCGAGTCGAAGCCCCAGTGGCAAGTCCTGTTCTCCTGCGCCTTGTGACTGTGCACCACGAACTTGTGGGTCGGATACATGAGTCTGCAGTCCATGCACTGGATGCACGCTGCGTTGGGGCTGGTGTACAGCTCCGGCACGAACAAGCCCTTGCACTTACCGAAGCACTCGTGGTAGACTTTGAAGCTCCCCTCGGTGAGCTCCAGCTCCAGCGAGCCTCCGCTCAGCTCCTTCTTGCACCGCGGCGGGTAGGCGCCTCCGTAGATCAGGGCGTTGCAGAGCCGCTCAGCGTCCGTCTTGGTGATGAGGCCGCAGGACGGCGCCGAGAAGGGCAGGATCCCCATGACTTTGAGGATCTCCAGCTGGTCCGCCGTGCACCGGGAGCAGTAGATGTGCAGCTCGTCGCACACGGAGTTGATCTGTTGCAGGGTGAAGTCCCGCAGCACCGTGTTGAGGATCTGCGGCAGGCACAGTCGCTTCTCCCCGCCGACCACGAAGCACGAGATGGTCTCGCCTTCCAGCACAGTCTCGCACCTCTCCGTGGAGCGGTCCGACGGGATGAACAGCGGGCCCGGCATTACCGGTGGCGGCAGATGCTGCAGAACCGGCTCCGGCTCCTTACCGTCCTTCTTGAAGAGGAGCTCATGTTGCCACCGGGCAGAGAAAGCCGCCGGTCCGCCCAGAGAGCTCATAGAGCTGAGGTGAAACTGCTTGAGAGTTTGTTGCAGTCCCGGATGAGGCTGGAAGCTTTGCCGACTTACAGTCTCCATGTTTTTCCTGCAACTTTAGAAGCGTAAATCCTCCTCGTCGTCGACCGGTTATCACGAATATCTATCCGTCTCTGAACCTGGTAAATCCACGGTGTGCCAGAATTGACCGAAATGTCGAAGCGCTTCATCAAACATCCAGTAAAAAGTCCCAGACGGCGAGTTTACAATTTTATTCCTGCGACTACTGAGTGAACACCGGCCAGTCGCTCCCTGCAGCGGGTCGCCGACTGTCCATATCCGACGAACACGGCTCTCCAAACTCCACAGAAGCGAAAAGTTCCTTCTGTCGAATTCCTCAACAAATCGTTAGAAAATGAAACAAAAGTGCGCGTTATGAGTCGATACAGCTCGATAAAAAAAAATCCTTATTTGAGTCTCTTTCCGCTGTCGAGGACTGCTGCAATCCACTCCGTCTGCCCCCGCAGTTCACTCTGACTGTATGGAGATGAGAAGTCTGAGAGCCAGCCTGCTCTCTCTCTCTCTCTCTCTCTCTCTCTCTCTCCCTCGCGCTCTCTCTCTACCCCCGTCTATGGCTCTCTCTACCCCCGCGCTGTGTTTAGGTCTCTCTCTCTCGCTCTCTCTAACGCGCCCCTCTCCCTCCCCCCCTCCCTCTGTGTTTGTGTGTCTGGCTCAGTCATTGAATCCCAGCCAGGAATGTGAGTGACTCTGCAGGCAGGCTGGGCTCTTCCAGGAACAAGCCGTCACCCCCCTCTCTCTCACACACACACACATACACACACTACCCTGCAGAGAAGAAGAAAAAGTCAGAGGGGAAGACTGCGTTCATTTTAAACTTTCTTACAGTCATTTCTGCAGTGGTGGCAAGTAACTAAATACATGAAATTTGTCCTTTTACTCCATCAGAACACAGAGGGAAATCTACTTTTATTATTTATTTGACAGCTATAGTTGAAAACTTTACACAGGCTACAGCATCTACAGTATATAAAACTGTTAGAATAACCGAATGGTTTAGGCTACACGTTAAGGCGCCAGTAATAATAACACATATATAATCATATAATGACATAAAATGGGTCATTCTGTCTAATGAGTATTTTTACTTTAATACTTGAGCACATTTCTGCAAAAAATGAATGAAGGACTGTAATTAGCTGTCAGTGAGCAGCCTATTAATGTTTTATTTTTTTAATTTATTCTTTTACATTGAACTAATACCACTACACTTTGGCAATAGGCTACTTTGGTAATTTTTAAAACATTATGTTGGTTAGAAGGCAATGAGTAATTGAAGCTGTATTCATGTCATGTGACGTTACAAGCCATTAAATGGTATTTACTTGTGATAGAATACATATTCTTCTCATTGACAGTTTTCCACATGTGGCTGAAGATGTGTTGACGTTAACGTCAGAAACGTGGTCATTCACGAGCCGAAACTTGGAGGTGAGCGGAATTTCCACACAGGGAGGCCATATTTACCAATCTTTCCCATGGGCTTTGAATGTTGCAGAGGGATAGGGTTTGAAAGAGAGGGAGAGAGAGAGAAAGAGAGGGAGAGGATGGGTGGTGTTTTGCGAGACAGGACAAATTTAGCTTTGGAAGGGGAAACGCAAATTGCACGACTGACTGCGGTTTATTTATTTTCCCTTCTGCTTGAATGTGTCAAAACTGTTTGGCAAGTGGCTGCGAATAAACAAGTTTCATGTGTTGGCGACCTTGAGAGACAATCCTGCTAATGAAATGACGCGAGAAGATTTCTGTTGTTTTTGTTTTTCACAGATCAGCTAGTAGAAGATGGTAGTAGGCGGTCAAATCACCAGCACAGTCAACAAAAATAAATATATATTTTATTTATTTTAACTTTTACTCATAGAAATTGTAAATTATTTAATTTTTTTGCAGAATAGTAGTAATAGTTTCATAGCTCAAACAGTTGCAGAGCTTTATATTTTCAGTTGGATGTACATTATTAAAAGAAGGCTATGCTTGATTGATCATGCTTTGTTCAAGGATGAGTAGGCTACATCTTCAGTTTTTTACATTATGTAAAAGTGTAACAGCCCACTTGTTTCTAAGGTTGACTTGTGTACAAGAAGACACAACTCTGACACATTATCTCAAAATCACATTTTAAGAAGAAGTAAAGCTGATGTAATAACCACACTAGTGCTTCAGGAGCCCCAGGAGGTCATGTGTCCAGACCAAGTTCAACTCCAGCAGTGAGGAAGCAGTTTGCTGTTCCTGTGGCGTCCCCTAGCCAAACACTGCTGTAACTGCAACACAATGGCAGGGGCCAAGATTTGGAGGACTCTTCCACTATCAGGCCAGCAGAGAGTCTGGGGGTCAAATTTAGTATTAAATTTGTGAATGCACATATGAAAACGCAGTAGGCCTATACTCCTCTTAAATCGAAATTCAACAGAAAACACTGAGAAAAATGGGATTTCCAAGCAAGTCAATAATAATACTCAAACAGAAAAGCGTGGAAAGTGCGGTGAGTGGGTTTGATTCATCATGTCTGCTGATGATGCTTTTATATTTGATTATCTAACTGGGTGCAATGAGTTTGACGAACAGACAGTTTAGGGCAGGGGCACTGAGTGGCATATGTGACCCCTCAGAAGCACATGTAGTGAGGGTGAATAATGGAACAGGACTGGATCATGGAAGTCCTTGAGGAGTGGGGTCGGAGTGAACCATGTCTACCATGTTGATGTCCTAAGGAGTGGCTAATGTTCTGCAAACTAACAAATGTCAAAAAAGTCAAAATAAAGTCAGGTATATGAAGGCAACAAACTGTAAAAAAAAAAGTGTCATAGTATGTTAAGCCATAAAAATGCCATAGTATAGTAAAGGATAAAAATGTCATACTATGTTAAGCCATAAAAATGCCATAGTATAGTAAAGGATAAAAATGTCATAGTATAATAAGGCATAAAAATGTCATAGTATGTTAAGGCATAAAAATGCCATAGTATAGTAAGGCATGAAAATTTAGTAGTATAGTAAGGCATTAAAATATCAAAAAACATTCCAACGTTGTAGTAAGGCATAAAAATGTCATAGTATAGTTAGGCATACAAATGTCAAAAAACTTCATAGTATAGTAAGGCATAGCAATACCATATTATAGTAATAGTATATTAAGTTAGAAAAATGTCGAAAAAAAGTCATAGTATAGTAAGGCATAGAAATGCCATATTATATTAAGGCATGAATCAACATGGTATAATAAGGCATAAAAATGTGATAGTATAGTAAGGCATAAAATTGTCAAAAAACGTCATAGTATAGTAAGGCATAAAATGTCAAAAAACATCATACTATAGTATGAAAATAATGTCATATTATAGTAAGATATAAAAATGTCATAGTATAGTTTGGCATAAAAATGTCAAAAAACGTCATAGTATAGTATGGATTAAAATGTCATAGTATAGTATACCATAAAATTGTCAAAAAGCATTATAGTGTAGTAAGGCATAAAATTGTCAAACAACGTCATAGTATAGTGAGGCATAAAAGTGTCAAAAAAAAAATTATAGTAAAGTAAGGCATAAAAGTATCAAATAAACGTCATGGTATATTAAGGCAAAAAAGAAATGATAATAAAAAGTCGTAATATAATAAGGCATGAAAATGTAAAAAAACCCCATCATAATACAGTAAAAAATAAAACAACACAGTATAGTATGGCATAAAATTGTGAAAAAACATCATAGTATAGTATGGCATGAAATTTTCAAAAACAACGTCATATTACGATAAGGTATAAATCTTCATAGTATAATAAAGCATAAAATTGTCAAAAAACGTCATGGTATAGTGTGGCATGAAAATGTCAAAAAACGTCATAGTATAGTATGGCATAAAATTGTCAAAACATGTCATAGTATAGTATGACATGAAAACATCAAAAAACGTCATATTATACTAAGGCATTAACACCACAGTATAGTGAGACATCAAAATATCATAGTATAGTAAAACATAAAAATGTCAAAAAACATCATAGTATAGTATGACATAAAATTGTCAAAAAATGTCATAGTATAGTATGGAATAAAATTGTCAAAAAACATCATAGTATATTAAGGCATAAAACACCACAGTATAGTAAAGCATAAAATTGTAAAAAAAAAAAA
>NW_019174680.1:976822-990658 GCF_002260705.1 Seriola dumerili
TACAGATAGAAGGTATAGAATGCTTCATAGTTAATAGCATAAATTGTCAAAAAAGTCATGGTATAAAGTGCTGGCATGATAAAATGTCAAAAAACGCTCGATAGTATAGTATGGGCATAAAATTGTCAAAACATGTACATAAGTAGTGAATGTTATGTGACATGAAAACATCAAAAAACGTCATATTATACTAAGGCATTAACACCACAGTATAGTGAGACATCAAAATATCATAGTATAGATGGCATAAAATTTTCAAAAAAACATCATAGTATAGTATGACATAAAATTGTCAAAAAATGTCATAGTATAGTATGGCATGAAAATATCAAAGAACATCATAGTATATTAAGGCATAAAACACCACAGTATAGTAAAGCATGAAATTATCAAAAAAAACGTCATAGTATAGCTTGGCATAAAATGTCAAAAAAACGTCATAATATAGTATGGCATAAAATTTTCAAAAAAACGTCATAGTATAGTATGGCATAAAACGTCAAAAAATGTCATAGTATATTAAGGCATAAAACACCACAGTATAGTAAAGCATGAAATTATCAAAAAAAACGTCATAGTATAGCTTGGCATAAAATGTCAAAAAAACGTCATAATATAGTATGGCATAAAATTTTCAAAAAAACGTCATAGTATAGTATGGCATAAAACGTCAAAAAATGTCATAGTATATTAAGGCATAAAACACCACAGTATAGTAAAGCATGAAATTATCAAAAAAAACGTCATAGTATAGCTTGGCATAAAATGTCAAAAAAACGTCATAATATAGTATGGCATAAAATTTTCAAAAAAACGTCATAGTATAGTATGGCTTAAAATTTTCAAAAAAATGTCATAGTATAGTATTGCATAAAACGTCAAAAAATGTCATAGTATATTAAGGCATAAAACACCACAGTATAGTAAAGCATAAAATTGTCAAAAGAAAGTCATAGTACAGGATGGCATAAAATTTTCAAAAAAATGTCATAGTATAGTATGGCTTAAAACGTCAAAAAATGTCATAGTATATTAAGGCATAAAACACCACAGTATAGTAAAGCATAAAATTGTCAAAAGAAAGTCATAGTACANGTATGGCATAAAAATTTTCAAAAAAACCTCATAGTATAGTATGGCATAAAACGTCAAAAAATGTCATAGTGTATTAAGGCATAAAACACCACAGTATAGTAAAGCATGAAATTATCAAAAAAAAACGTCATAGTATATTATGGCATAAAATGTCAAAAAACGTCATAGTATAATATGACTTAAAATTAAAAAAAAAGAAGTCATGTTATAGTATGGCTTAAAATTTTCAAATAAATGTTATAGTATAGTATTGCATAAAACATGAAAAAATGTCATAGTATATTAAGGCATAAAACACCACAGTATAGTAAAGCATGAAATTGTCAAAAAAAAACATCATAGTATAGTATGGCATAAAATGTCAAAAAACGTCATAGTATAGTATGGCTTAAAATTAAAAAAAAAAAGTCATGTTATAGTATGGCATAAAAATGTCAAAAAACGTCATGTTATAGTATGGCATAACATTTTCAAAAAAACGTCATAGTATAGTATGGCATAAAATTGTCAAAAAAACGTCATTGTATAGTATGGCATAAAATTTTCAAAAAAAAGTCATAGTATAGTATGGCTTAAAATTTTCGAAAAAAACGTCATAGTATAGTATGGCATAAAAATCTCAAAAAATGTCATAGTATATTAAGGCATAAAACACCACAGTATAGTAAAGCATGAAATTGTCAAAAAGACGTCATAGTATAGTATGGCATAAAATGTCAAAAACGTCATAGCATAGGATGGCGTAAAAATGTCAAAAAAAACGTCACATTATAATTAGTCAAAAAAAGTCAACATAATTAACAATGAATGTAATATGAATATGTATGGAGTGTCCTCAGAGAACCCATGGAGTAATATGAAGTTTCCCTTCAGAAAGGCCCCAGATCAGCCTTGAACCCACAACCCTCTGATTGAGAGGTGAAAGCTCTAACCACTGTCCCACAGAGAAAGCTCATCATTGTGCTCTCGTATGTGACATATAAAAAGGATAAAGTATTTTAAGGCAGAAAAAGTCATGATATAGCAAGGCATGAAAATATCAAAAAACATCATAGTATAGTATGACATAAAACGTCGAAAAACGTCATAGTATACTATGGAATAAAATTTAAAAAAAAACGTCATAGTATAGTATGGCTTAAAATTTTCAAAAAAACATCATAGTATAGTATGGCATAAAATTGTCAAAAAATGTCATATTATAGTATGGCATGAAAATATCAACAAGCATCATAGCATACTATGGCATAAAATTTTCAGAAAAACATCATAGTATAGTATGACATAAAATTGTCCAAAAATGTCATAGTATAGTATGGCATAAAGATGTCGAAAAACATCATAGTACAGTAAGGCATAAAACACCACAGTATAGTAAAGAATAAAATTGTCAAAAAAACGTCATAGTATAGTATGACATAAAATTTTCAAAAAAACGTCATAGTATAGTATGGCATAAAATGTCAAAAAACGTCATAGTATAGTATGGCATAAAAATGTCAAAAAATGTCATAGTATAGTATGGCATAAAAATGTCAAAAAACGTCATAGTATAGTATGGCATAAAAATGTCAAAAAATGTCATAGTATAGTAAGGCATAAAACACCACAGTATAATAAAGAATAAAATTGTCAAAAAAACGTCATAGTAAAGTATGAAATCAAATTTTTAAAAAAAAGTCATAGTATACTATGGCATAAAATTTTCAAAAAAACGTCATAGTATAGTATGGCGTAAAAATGACAAAAAACGTCATAGTATATTAAGGTATAAAACACCACAGTATAGTAAAGCATAAAACTGTGAAAAAAACGTCATAGTATAGTATGGCATAAAATTTTCAAAAAAACGTCATAGTATAGTATGGCATAAAATTGTCAAAAAAAGTCATATTATAGTATGGCATGAAAATATCAACAAACATCATAGTATATCAAGATACAAAACACGACAGTATAGTAAAGAATAAAATTGTCAAAAAAAGGTCATAGTATAGTATGACATAAAATTTTCAAAAAAACGACATAGTATAGTATGGCATAAAAATGTCAAAAAATGTCATAGTATAGTATGGCATAAAAATGACAAAAAATGTCATTGTATAGTATGGCATGAAAATATCAACAAACATCATAGTATACTATGGCATAAAATTTTCAAAAAAACATCATAGTATAGTATGACATAAAATTGTATAAAATGTCATAGTATAGTATGGCATAAAATACCACAGTATAGTATAGAATAAAATTGTCAAAAAACGTCATAGTATAGTATGGCATGAAAATATCAACAAACATCATTGTATATTAAGGTATAAAACACCACAGTATAGTAAAGCATGAAACTGTGAAAAAAACGTCATAGTATAGTATGGCATAAAATTTCAAAAAAAGTCATAGTATAGTATGGGGTAAAAACTCAAAAAAACNATGTCAAAAAACGTCATAGTATAGTATGGCATAAAAATGACAAAAAATGTCATAGTATAGTATGGCATAAAACACCACAGTATAGTAAAGAATAAAATTGTCAAAAAAACGTCATAGTATAGTATGACAAAATTTTCAAAAAAACGTCATAGTATAGTATGGCATAAAAATGTCAAAAAACGTCATAGTGTAGTATGGTATAAAATTGTAAAAAAACGTCACTGTATTGTATGGCATAAAATGTCAAAAAAAGTCATAGTATACTATGGCATAAAGTTTTCAAAAAAACGTCATAGTATAGTATGGCTTAAAATGTCAAAAAACGTCATAGTATAGTATGGCATAAAATTGTCAAAAAAAGTCATATTATAGTATGTCATGAAAATATCAACAAACATCATAGTATATTGAGGTATAAAACACCACAGTATAGTAAAGCATAAAACTGTGGAAAAAACGTCATAGTATAGTATGGCATAAAATTTTCAAAAAAACGTCATAGTATAGTATGGCATAAAAATGTCAAAAAATGTCATAGTATAGTATGGCGTAAAAATGACAAAAAATGTCATGGTATAGTATGGCATAAAACGTCAAAAAACGTCATAGTATAGTATGGCATAAAAATGTCAACAAACATCATAGTATATTAAGGTATAAAACACCACAGTATAGTAAAGCATAAAACTGTGGAAAAAACGTCATAGTATAGTATGGCATAAAATGTCAAAAAACGTCATAGTATAGTATGGCATAAAAATGACAAAAAATGTCATAGTATAGTATGGCATAAAACACCACAGTATAGTAAAGAATAAAATTGTCAAAAAAACGTCATAGTATAGTATGACATAAAATTTTCAAAAAAACGTCATAGTATAGTATGGCATAAAATGTCAAATAACATCATAGTGTCGTATGGCATAAAAATGTCAAAAAATATCATAGTATAGTATGACATAAAATTGTCAAAAGGCATAAAACACCACAGTATAGTAAAGCATAAAATTTTCAAAAAACGTCATAGTATTGTATGGCTGAAAATTTTTAAAAACGTCATAGCATAGTATGGCATAAAACGTCAAAAAACGTCATAGTATTGTATGGCTGAAAATTTTTAAAAACGTCATAGCATAGTATGGCATAAAACGTCAAAAAACGTCATAGTATTGTATGGCTGAAAATTTTTAAAAACGTCATAGCATAGTATGGCATAAAACGTCAAAAAACGTCATAGTATTGTATGGCTGAAAATTTTTAAAAACGTCATAGCATAGTATGGCATAAAACGTCAAAAAACGTCATAGTATTGTATGGCTGAAAATTTTTAAAAACGTCATAGCATAGTATGGCATAAAACGTCAAAAAACGTCATAGTATTGTATGGCTGAAAATTTTTAAAAACGTCATAGCATAGTATGGCATAAAACGTCAAAAAACGTCATAGTATTGTATGGCTGAAAATTTTTAAAAACGTCATAGCATAGTATGGCATAAAACGTCAAAAAACGTCATAGTATTGTATGGCTGAAAATTTTTAAAAACGTCATAGCATAGTATGGCATAAAACGTCAAAAAACGTCATAGTATTGTATGGCTGAAAATTTTTAAAAACGTCATAGCATAGTATGGCATAAAACGTCAAAAAACGTCATAGTATTGTATGGCTGAAAATTTTTAAAAACGTCATAGCATAGTATGGCATAAAACGTCAAAAAACGTCATAGTATTGTATGGCTGAAAATTTTTAAAAACGTCATAGCATAGTATGGCATAAAACGTCAAAAAACGTCATAGTATTGTATGGCTGAAAATTTTTAAAAACGTCATAGCATAGTATGGCATAAAACGTCAAAAAACGTCATAGTATTGTATGGCTGAAAATTTTTAAAAACGTCATAGCATAGTATGGCATAAAACGTCAAAAAACGTCATAGTATTGTATGGCTGAAAATTTTTAAAAACGTCATAGCATAGTATGGCATAAAACGTCAAAAAACGTCATAGTATTGTATGGCTGAAAATTTTTAAAAACGTCATAGCATAGTATGGCATAAAACGTCAAAAAACGTCATAGTATTGTATGGCTGAAAATTTTTAAAAACGTCATAGCATAGTATGGCATAAAACGTCAAAAAACGTCATAGTATTGTATGGCTGAAAATTTTTAAAAACGTCATAGCATAGTATGGCATAAAACGTCAAAAAACGTCATAGTATTGTATGGCTGAAAATTTTTAAAAACGTCATAGCATAGTATGGCATAAAACGTCAAAAAACGTCATAGTATTGTATGGCTGAAAATTTTTAAAAACGTCATAGCATAGTATGGCATAAAACGTCAAAAAACGTCATAGTATTGTATGGCTGAAAATTTTTAAAAACGTCATAGCATAGTATGGCATAAAACGTCAAAAAACGTCATAGTATTGTATGGCTGAAAATTTTTAAAAACGTCATAGCATAGTATGGCATAAAACGTCAAAAAACGTCATAGTATTGTATGGCTGAAAATTTTTAAAAACGTCATAGCATAGTATGGCATAAAACGTCAAAAAACGTCATAGTATTGTATGGCTGAAAATTTTTAAAAACGTCATAGCATAGTATGGCATAAAACGTCAAAAAACGTCATAGTATTGTATGGCTGAAAATTTTTAAAAACGTCATAGCATAGTATGGCATAAAACGTCAAAAAACGTCATAGTATTGTATGGCTGAAAATTTTTAAAAACGTCATAGCATAGTATGGCATAAAACGTCAAAAAACGTCATAGTATTGTATGGCTGAAAATTTTTAAAAACGTCATAGCATAGTATGGCATAAAACGTCAAAAAACGTCATAGTATTGTATGGCTGAAAATTTTTAAAAACGTCATAGCATAGTATGGCATAAAACGTCAAAAAACGTCATAGTATTGTATGGCTGAAAATTTTTAAAAACGTCATAGCATAGTATGGCATAAAACGTCAAAAAACGTCATAGTATTGTATGGCTGAAAATTTTTAAAAACGTCATAGCATAGTATGGCATAAAACGTCAAAAAACGTCATAGTATTGTATGGCTGAAAATTTTTAAAAACGTCATAGCATAGTATGGCATAAAACGTCAAAAAACGTCATAGTATTGTATGGCTGAAAATTTTTAAAAACGTCATAGCATAGTATGGCATAAAACGTCAAAAAACGTCATAGTATTGTATGGCTGAAAATTTTTAAAAACGTCATAGCATAGTATGGCATAAAACGTCAAAAAACGTCATAGTATTGTATGGCTGAAAATTTTTAAAAACGTCATAGCATAGTATGGCATAAAACGTCAAAAAACGTCATAGTATTGTATGGCTGAAAATTTTTAAAAACGTCATAGCATAGTATGGCATAAAACGTCAAAAAACGTCATAGTATTGTATGGCTGAAAATTTTTAAAAACGTCATAGCATAGTATGGCATAAAACGTCAAAAAACGTCATAGTATTGTATGGCTGAAAATTTTTAAAAACGTCATAGCATAGTATGGCATAAAACGTCAAAAAACGTCATAGTATTGTATGGCTGAAAATTTTTAAAAACGTCATAGCATAGTATGGCATAAAACGTCAAAAAACGTCATAGTATTGTATGGCTGAAAATTTTTAAAAACGTCATAGCATAGTATGGCATAAAACGTCAAAAAACGTCATAGTATTGTATGGCTGAAAATTTTTAAAAACGTCATAGCATAGTATGGCATAAAACGTCAAAAAACGTCATAGTATTGTATGGCTGAAAATTTTTAAAAACGTCATAGCATAGTATGGCATAAAACGTCAAAAAACGTCATAGTATTGTATGGCTGAAAATTTTTAAAAACGTCATAGCATAGTATGGCATAAAACGTCAAAAAACGTCATAGTATTGTATGGCTGAAAATTTTTAAAAACGTCATAGCATAGTATGGCATAAAACGTCAAAAAACGTCATAGTATTGTATGGCTGAAAATTTTTAAAAACGTCATAGCATAGTATGGCATAAAACGTCAAAAAACGTCATAGTATTGTATGGCTGAAAATTTTTAAAAACGTCATAGCATAGTATGGCATAAAACGTCAAAAAACGTCATAGTATTGTATGGCTGAAAATTTTTAAAAACGTCATAGCATAGTATGGCATAAAACGTCAAAAAACGTCATAGTATTGTATGGCTGAAAATTTTTAAAAACGTCATAGCATAGTATGGCATAAAACGTCAAAAAACGTCATAGTATTGTATGGCTGAAAATTTTTAAAAACGTCATAGCATAGTATGGCATAAAACGTCAAAAAACGTCATAGTATTGTATGGCTGAAAATTTTTAAAAACGTCATAGCATAGTATGGCATAAAACGTCAAAAAACGTCATAGTATTGTATGGCTGAAAATTTTTAAAAACGTCATAGCATAGTATGGCATAAAACGTCAAAAAACGTCATAGTATTGTATGGCTGAAAATTTTTAAAAACGTCATAGCATAGTATGGCATAAAACGTCAAAAAACGTCATAGTATTGTATGGCTGAAAATTTTTAAAAACGTCATAGCATAGTATGGCATAAAACGTCAAAAAACGTCATAGTATTGTATGGCTGAAAATTTTTAAAAACGTCATAGCATAGTATGGCATAAAACGTCAAAAAACGTCATAGTATTGTATGGCTGAAAATTTTTAAAAACGTCATAGCATAGTATGGCATAAAACGTCAAAAAACGTCATAGTATTGTATGGCTGAAAATTTTTAAAAACGTCATAGCATAGTATGGCATAAAACGTCAAAAAACGTCATAGTATTGTATGGCTGAAAATTTTTAAAAACGTCATAGCATAGTATGGCATAAAACGTCAAAAAACGTCATAGTATTGTATGGCTGAAAATTTTTAAAAACGTCATAGCATAGTATGGCATAAAACGTCAAAAAACGTCATAGTATTGTATGGCTGAAAATTTTTAAAAACGTCATAGCATAGTATGGCATAAAACGTCAAAAAACGTCATAGTATTGTATGGCTGAAAATTTTTAAAAACGTCATAGCATAGTATGGCATAAAACGTCAAAAAACGTCATAGTATTGTATGGCTGAAAATTTTTAAAAACGTCATAGCATAGTATGGCATAAAACGTCAAAAAACGTCATAGTATAGTATGACATAAAATTTTCAAAAAACGTCATAGTATTGTATGGCTGAAAATTTTTAAAAACGTCATAGCATACTATGGCATAATATTATCAAAAATACATCACAGTATAGTATGACATAAAATTGTCAAAAAAACGTCATAGTATAGTATGGCATAAAATGTCAAAAAACGTCACAGTATACTATGGCATAATGTTTTCAAAAAAACGTCATAGTATAGTATGGCTTAAAATGTCAAAAAAAACGTCATAGTATAGTATGGCATAAAATTGTCAAAAAAAGTCATAGTATAGTATGGCATAAAACATCAAAAACATAATAGTATACTATGGCATAAAATTTTCAAAAAATGTCATATTATAGTATGGCATGAATATATCAACAAACATCATAGTATATTAAGGTATAAAACACCACAGTATAGCAAAGAATGAAATTTTCAAAAAAACATCATAGTATAGTATGGCATAAAACACAGTATAGTAAAGCATAACATTTTCAAAAAAACGTCATAGTATAGTATGGCTTAAAATGTCGAAAAACGTCATAGAATACTATGGCATAATATTATCAAAAATACATCACAGTATAGTATGACATAAAATTTTCAAAAAAACATCATAGTATAGTATGGCTTGAAATGTCAAAAAACATCATAGTATAGTATTGAATAAAATTGTCAAAAAACGTGATAGCATAGGATGGCATAAAAATGTCAAAACAAATGTCACAGTATAGTAAGTCATAAAAAGTTATTAGAGTTACCAATGAATGTAATATGCATATGTTTAGACTGTAGTGTCATCAGAGAACCCATGGAGTAATATGCAGTTTCCCTTCAAAAGGCCCCAAACCAGCCTTGAACCCACAACCCTCTGATTGAGAGGTGAAAGCATTAACCACTGACCCACAGAGGAAGCTCATCATCATGCTCTCGTATTTGACATATAAAAAGGATAAAGTATTTGAAGGCTCAAAAAGTCATGCGATAGCAAGGCATGAAAAAAAAAATCAAAAAACATCATAGTATAGTATGACATAAAATTGTCAAAAAATGTCATAGTATAGTATGGCATAAAAATGTCAAAAAACATCATAGTACAGTAAGGCATAAAACACCACAGTATAGTAAAGTATAAAATTGTCAAAACAAACGTCACAGTATAGTAAGTCATAAAAAGTCATTAGAGTTACCAATGAATGTAATATTCATATGTATGGACTGTAGTGTCATCAGAGAAGCCATGGAGTAATATACAGTTTCCCTTCGAAAGGCCCCAAACCAGCCTTGAACCCACAACCCTCTGACTGAGAGGTGAAAGCTCTAACCACTGACCCACAGAGGAAGCTAATCAGTGTGCTCTCGTATTTGGCAAATAAAAAGGATAAAGTATTTTAAGGTTCAAAAAGTCATGAGATAGCAAGGCATAAAAAAAAAAATCAAAAAACATCATAGTATAGTATGACATAAAATTGTCAAAAAATGTCATAGTATAGTATGGCATAAAAATGTCAAAAAACGTCATAGTACAGTAAGGCATAAAACACCACAGTATAGTAAAGCATAAAATTGTCAAAACAAACGTCACAGTATAGTAAGTCATAAAAAGTCATTAGAGTTACCAATGAATGTAATATGCATAAGTATGGACTTTAGTGTCATCAGAGAAGCCATGGAGTAATATGCAGTTCCCCTTCGAAAGGCCCCAGATCAGCCTTGAACCCACAACCCTCTGATTGAGAGGTGAAAGCATTAACCACTGACCCACAGAGGAAGCTAATCAGTGTGTTCTGGTATTTGGCATATAAAAAGGATAAAGTATTTTAAGGATCAAAAAGTCATGAGATAGCAAGGCATGAAAAAAAAATCAAAAAACATCATAGTATAGTATGACATAAAATTGTCAAAAAATGTCATAGTATAGTATGGCATAAAAATGTTGAAAAACGTCATAATACAGTAACGCATAAAACAACACAGTATAGTAAAGAATAAAATTGTCAAAAAAATGTCATACTATAGTATGGCATAAAATTTTCAAAAAACCATCATAGTATAGTATGGCTTAAAATGTCAAAAAACATCATAGTATAGTATGGCATAAAATGTCAAAAAACGTCATAGTATAGTATGGCATAAAATGTCAAAAAACGTCATAGTATAGTATGGCATAAAATGTCAAAAAACGTCATAGTATAGTATGGCATAAAATGTCAAAAAACGTCATAGTATAGTATGGCATAAAATGTCAAAAAACGTCATAGTATAGTATGGCATAAAATGTCAAAAAACGTCATAGTATAGTATGGCATAAAATGTCAAAAAACGTCATAGTATAGTATGGCATAAAATGTCAAAAAACGTCATAGTATAGTATGGCATAAAATGTCAAAAAACGTCATAGTATAGTATGACATAAAATGGTCAAAAAATGTCATATTATAGTATGGCATGAAAATATCAACAAATATCATAGTATATAAAGGTATAAAACACCACAGTATAGTAAAGCATAATATTGTGAAAAAAACGTCATAGTATAGTATGGAATAAAATTTTCAAAAAATCGTCATAGTATAGTATGGCATAAAATTGTCAAAAAACATCATATTGTAGTATGGTATGAAAATATCAAAAAACATCATAGTATATTAAGGCATAAAACACCACAGTATAGTACAGCATAAAATTGTCAAAAAAACGTCATACTATAGTATGGCATAAAAATGTCAAAAAACGTCATAGTATAGTATGGCGTAAAATTTTTTTAAAAACTTCATAGTATTGTATAGTGTAAAATTATCAAAATACGTCATAGTATAGTATGGCATAAAAATGTCAAAAAAAACGTCATATCATACTATGGCATGAAATTGTCAAAAAAGTCAAATCATAGTATAGCTTTAAATTGTCAAAAAACGTCATAGTATAGTATGGCATAAAAATGTCAAAAAACATCATAGTATAGTATGGCATAAAATTTTCAAAAAAACATCATGGTATATTATGGCATAAAACATCAAAAAACATCATAGTATAATATGGCAAAAAAATATCAAAAAACATCACAATATAGTATGGCATAAAAATGTCAAAAAACGTCATAGTATACTATGGCATGAAATTGTCAAAAAAGTCCAATCATAGTATAGCATTAAATTGTCAAAAAAGGTCATAGTATAGTATGGCATAAAACGTGAAAAAACGTCATAGTATAGTATGGCATAAATTTTTTTAAAAAACGTCATAGTATTGTATAGCGTAAAATTATCAAAATACGTCATAGTTTAGTATGGCATAAAAATGTCAAAAAACGTTATAGTATAGCATGGCATAAAAATGTCAAAAAACGTCATAGTATAGTATGGCATAAAATTTTCAAAAAAACATCATAGTATACTATGACATAAAAATGTCAAAAAACGTCATAGTATAGCATGGCATAAAAATGTCAAAAAACGTCATAGTATAGTATGGCATAAAAATGTCAAAAAACGTCATAGTATAGTATGGCATAAAATTTTTTAAAAAACTTCATAGTATTGTATAGTGTAAAATTATCAAAATATGTCATAGTATAGCATGGCATAAAAATGTCAAATAAAACGTCATAGCATACTATGGCATGAAATTGTCAAAAAAGTCAAATCATAGTATAGCTTTAAATTGTCAAAAAACGTCATAGTATAGTATGGCACAAAAATGTCAAAAAACGTCAATAGTAATAGTATGGCATAAAGATGTCAAAAAACATCATAGTATAGTATGGCATAAAATTTTCAAAAAAACATCATAGTATTACTATGACATAAAAAATGTCAAAAAAACGTCATAGTATATTTATGGCATAAAAATTTTCAAAAAACGTCTAGTAATAGTATGGTATAAAATTTTCAAAAAAAACGCATACTATAGTAAATGGCAATAAAATTTTAAAAAGGAAACATCATAGTACAGTAAGGGCATGAAACACCACAGTATATGTAAAGCAATAAAAACTGTCAAAAAAAACGTAAATATGTAAAGTCCTACATAAAATTTTTCAAAAAAAACATCGATAGTAAATCTATGGCATAAAATTTTCAAAAAAAATCATAATAGTCAAATAGTATGAATAAAATTTGTCAAAAATGTCATAGTAATAGTATAGGCTTTAAAATTTTTTAAAAGAAACATCAATAGTATAGTATGAAAACATAAAAATGTCAAAAAAAACCCGCTGCGTTCATTAGTAAATAGCATGGCATAAAAATGTTTCAAAAAACGTTCATAGTATAGTATGGCATAAAATTTTTCAAAAAAACATCATAGTATATTATGACATTTTAAAAATGTTCAAAAAACGTCATTACGTTATTAGTTATGGCGTAAAATTTCAAAAAAAAACGTTTCATAGTTATAAGTATGGCATAAAAACGTCAAAAAACGTTATAAGTATATTATGGCATAAAAATGTCAAAAAATCATTAGTATAGTTAATGGCATTTAAAATTTTTTTAAAAAAACTTCAATAGTATTGTATAGTGTAAAAAATTAATCAAAATTAACGTCATAGTATAAGTAATGGCAAATAAAAATTGTTCAAATAAAGTCATAGCAATACTATGGCGAGAGTGAGGGAGGAGAGTGGTCAAAAAAAGTCAATCATAGTATAAGGCTTTTTAATTGTCAAACCCGTCATATGTATAGTAATGGCACAAAATGGCAAACGTATAAGTTGTTGGCTTTTATCTCATAGTATATCCATGAACATAAAAATGTCAAAAACGTCATAGTATAGTATGGTGAGAAAAATGTCAAAAAAACATCATAGTAAATAGTATGGCAATAAAATTTTCAAAAGAAACATTCATACGTATAGTATGGGCAATAAAAAATGTTCAAAAAACGTCATAGTAATAGTAATGGCATAAAATTTTCAAAAAAAGGTCATAGTATAGTATGGGGCATAAAAATGTCAAAAAACATTCATAGTATAGTATGGCATAAAATTTTCAAAAAAAACATCATAGTATACTATTGACATAAAAATGGGTCAAAAAAACATCAATAGTAATAGTATGGCATAAATTTCAAAAAAAACGTCATAGTAGGAGAGGGAATAGTATGGCAATAAAATTTTCCAAAAAACGTCATACTATAGTAATG
>NW_019174680.1:990683-1113997 GCF_002260705.1 Seriola dumerili
ATGGCATAAAGATGTCAAAAAACATCATAGTATAGTATGGCATAAAATTTTCAAAAAAACATCATAGTATACTATGACATAAAAATGTCAAAAAACGTCATAGTATATTATGGCATAAAATTTTCAAAAAAACGTCATAGTATAGTATGGCATAAAATTTTCAAAAAAACGGCATAAAATTTTCAAAAAAACGTCATAGTATAGTATGGCATAAAATTGTCAAAAAATGTCATATTATAGTATGGCATGAAAATATCAACAAGCATCATAATATACTATGGCATAAAATTTTCAAAAAAACATCATAGTATAATATGGCACAAAATTTTCAAAAAAACATCATAGTATAGTATGGCATGAAAATATCAAAAAACATCATAGTATATTAAGGCATAAAACACCACAGTATAGTACAGCATAAAATTGTCAAAAAAATGTCATAGTACAGTATGGCAAAAAAATATCAAAAAACATCACAATATAGTATGGCTTAAAATGTCAAAAAACATCATAGTATACTATGGCATGAAATTGTCAAAAAAGTCCAATCATAGTATAGCATTAAATTGTCAAAAAACGTCATAGTATAGTATGGCATAAAACGTGAAAAAACGTCATAGTATAGTATGGCATAAAAATGTCAAAAAACGTCATAGTATAGTATGGCATAAAATGTCAAAAATACATCAAAGCATATTAAGGCATAAAAGGTCCTGAAAAAGTCACAGAATTTCAAGGCATGAGATGATATAATATAATTAGCCATAAAAATGACAAAAAACGTCATAGTATAGTATGGCAGAAAAATGTCAAAAAACGTCATAGTATAGTATGGCATAAAAATGTCAAAAAACGTCATAGTACAGTATGGCATAAAAATGTCAAAAAACGTCATAGTATAGTATGGCATAAAAATGTCAAAAAACGTCATAGTATAGTATGGCATAAAAATGTCAAAAAACGTCATAGTATAGTATGGCATAAAAATGTCAAAAAACGTCATAGTATAGTATGGCATAAAAATGTCAAAAAACGTCATAGTATAGTATGGCATAAAAATGTCAAAAAACGTCATAGTATAGTATGGCATAAAAATGTCAAAAAACGTCATAGTATAGTATGGCATAAAAATGTCAAAAAACGTCATAGTATAGTATGGCATAAAAATGTCAAAAAACGTCATAGTATAGTATGGCATAAAAATGTCAAAAAACGTCATAGTATAGTATGGCATAAAAATGTCAAAAAACGTCATAGTATAGTATGGCATAAAAATGTCAAAAAACGTCATAGTATAGTATGGCATAAAATTTTCAAAAAAACATCATAGTATAGTATGACATAAAAATGTCAAAAAACGTCATAGTATAGCATGGCATAAAAATGTCAAAAAACGTCATAGTATAGTATGGCATAAAATTTTCAAAAAAACATCATAGTATACTATGACATAAAAATGTCAAAAAACGTCATAGTATAGTATGGCATAAAAATGTCAAAAAACGTCATAGTATAGTATGGCATAAAAATGTCAAAAAACATCATAGTATAGTATGGCATAAAATTTTCAAAAAAACGTCATAGTATAGTATGGCATAAAAATGTCAAAAAACGTCATAGTATAGTATGGCATAAAATTTTCAAAAAAACGTCATAGTATAGTATGGCATAAAAATGTCAAAAAACGTCATAGTATAGTATGGCATAAAATTTTCAAAAAAACGTCATAGTATAGTATGGCATAAAAATGTCAAAAAACATCATAGTATAGTATGGCATAAAATTTTCAAAAAAACATCATAGTATACTATGACATAAAAATGTCAAAAAACATCATAGTATAGTATGGCATAAAATTTTCAAAAAAACGTCATAGTATAGTATGGCATAAAATTTTCAAAAAAACGTCATACTATAGTATGGCATAAAATTTTCACAAAACATCATAGTACAGTAAGGCATGAAACACCACAGTATAGTAAAGCATAAAACTGTCAAAAAAACGTCATAGTAAAGTCCGACATAAAATTTTCAAAAAAAGGTCATAGTATAGTATGGCATAAAATTTTCAAAAAAACATTATAGTATAGTATGAAATAAAAGTGTCAAAAAATGTCATAGTATAGTATGGCTTAAAATTTTCAAAAAAATGTCATAGTATAGTATGGCATAAAAATGACAAAAAACGTCATAGTATAGTATGGCATGAAAATATCAACAAGCATCATAATATACTATGGCATAAAATTTTCAAAAAAACATCATAGTATAATATGGCACAAAATTTTCAAAAAAACATCATAGTATAGTATGGCATGAAAATATCAAAAAACATCATAGTATATTAAGGCATAAAACACCACAGTATAGTACAGCATAAAATTGTCAAAAAAATGTCATAGTACAGTATGGCAAAAAAATATCAAAAAACATCACAATATAGTATGGCTTAAAATGTCAAAAAACATCATAGTATACTATGGCATGAAATTGTCAAAAAAGTCCAATCATAGTATAGCATTAAATTGTCAAAAAACGTCATAGTATAGTATGGCATAAAACGTGAAAAAACGTCATAGTATAGTATGGCATAAAAATGTCAAAAAACGTCATAGTATAGTATGGCATAAAATTTTCAAAAAAACATCATAGTATACTATAACATAAAATTTTTTAAAAATGTCATAGTATAGTATGGCATGAAAATATCAAGAAATATCATAGTATATTAATGCATAAAGCACAACAGTATAGTAAAGCATAAAATTTTCAAAAAAACGTTATAGTATAGTATGGCATAAAATTTTCAAAAAAACGTCATAGTATAGTATGGCATAAAATTTTCAAAAAAACGTCATAGTATAGTATGGCATAAAATTGTCAAAAAATGTCATATTATAGTATGGCATGAAAATATCAACAAGCATCATAATATACTATGGCATAAAATTTTCAAAAAAACATCATAGTATAATATGGCACAAAATTTTCAAAAAAACATCATAGTATAGTATGGCATGAAAATATCAAAAAACATCATAGTATATTAAGGCATAAAACACCACAGTATAGTACAGCATAAAATTGTCAAAAAAATGTCATAGTACAGTATGGCAAAAAAATATCAAAAAACATCACAATATAGTATGGCTTAAAATGTCAAAAAACATCATAGTATACTATGGCATGAAATTGTCAAAAAAGTCCAATCATAGTATAGCATTAAATTGTCAAAAAACGTCATAGTATAGTATGGCATAAAACGTGAAAAAACGTCATAGTATAGTATGGCATAAAAATGTCAAAAAACGTCATAGTATAGTATGGCATAAAATTTTCAAAAAAACATCATAGTATACTATAACATAAAATTTTTTAAAAATGTCATAGTATAGTATGGCATGAAAATATCAAGAAATATCATAGTATATTAATGCATAAAGCACAACAGTATAGTAAAGCATAAAATTTTCAAAAAAATGTTATAGTATAGTATGGCATAAAATTTTCAAAAAAACGTCATAGTAAAGCATAAAAATGTCATAAAACACCACAGTATAGTAAGGCATAAATATCATAGTATATTAATGCATAAAGCACAACAGTATAGTAAAGCATAAAATTTTCAAAAAAATGTTATAGTATAGTATGGCATAAAATTTTCAAAAAAACGTCATAGTAAAGCATAAAAATGTCATAAAACACCACAGTATAGTAAGGCATAAAATTGTCAAAAAAACGTTACAGTTTAGTATGGCATAAAAATTTCAAAAAATGTCATAGTATAGTCTGGCATCAAATTATCAAAAAAGTCAAATCATAGTATAGCGTAAAATTGTCAAAAAACGTCATAGTATAGTATGGATTAAAACTTCACAGTATAGTATGCCATAAAATTGTTAAAATACATCATAGTATAGGATGGCATACAAATGTAAAAAAAAAACGTCACAGTATAGTAAGGCATAAAAAGTCATTAGAGTTACCAATAATCATAACATGTATATTTATGGTCTGTAGTGTCCTCAGAGAACCCATGGAGTTCCAGGGGTAATATGCAATTTCCCTTCAGAAAGGCCCCTGACCAGGCTTGAACCCACAACCCTCTGATTGGGAGGTGAACGCTCTAACCACTGAGAAAGGTCATTATTGGGATCTCCTACTTGAAGTATAAAAAATATATATTATTTTAAGGCAGAAAAAGTCATAATATAGCAAGGCATGAAAATGTCAAAAAACGTCATAGTATAGTATGGCATAAAAATGTTGAAAAACATCATAGTACAGTAAGATATAAAACACCACAGTATAGTAAAGCATAAAATTGTCAAAAAAACGTCATAGTATAGTATGGCATAAAATTGTCAAAAAACGTCATCGTATAATATTGCACAAAAATGTCAAAAAACGTCATAGTATATTAAGGAATAAAATTTTCAAAAAAACGTCATAATATATAGGCATAAAAATATCGTAAAACATCATAGTATTTTAAGGCATAAAACACCACACTATAGTAAGGCATCCAAATGTCATAGTATAGTAACATAAAATTATCAAAAAAAACGTCATAGTATATTAAGGCATAAAATTTTCAAAAAAACGTCATAACATATAGGCATAAAAATATCGTAAAACATCATCGTATTTTAAGGCAGAAAACACCACACTATAGTAAGGCATCCAAATGTCATAGTATAGTAACACATAAAATTATCAAAAAAAACGTCATAGTATAGTAAGTCATAAAACTATGAAAAAATGTCATAGTATAGTATGGCTTGAAAATGTCAAAAAATATCATAGTATATTATGGCATAAAAATGTCAAAAAACGTCATAGTATATTAAGGCATAAAACATCCTAGTATAGTAAGGCATGAAATGTCAAAAAACATTTTAGTATATAGTAAGGCTATAAAATGTAAAAAAAAAACATTATTGTAATCTAAGGCATAAAACATCATATCATACAAAGGCATAAAAATATCATAGTATAGTAAGGCATAAAAATCTCAAAAAATACCATAGAATAGTGAGGTATAAGAATATAATAATACATCACAACATATTTAGGCAAAAAAATGTAAAAAAAAAAAAAAAAAAAGTCTTAGTATAGCAAGGCATGAAAACATCGAAAAAAGTCTTAGTTTAGTAAGGCAAAAGAAACGTCAAAAAACGTCAAAGTATGTTAAGGCATAAAACATCATACTCTAGTAAGTCATAAAAATGACAAAAAACATCGTAGTATACTAAGGCATAAAAAGTTATTAGAGTTGCCAATAAATGAAGTCATTGTGTGAGAGGCATAAACATGTTATAATACAGTAACACATAAAAACGTCATGTTATAGTTAGGCAGAAAACATAAAAACATCATAGTATCACAAGGCATAAAACATCATAAAAATGTTATAGTATAGTAAGGCATAAAATTTCATAAAAACAACATAGTATACTGAGGCTTGAAAACATATTAGTACAGTACGTCATCAAATGTTATGAAAACATCATAGTAAAATAGACAGTCATTAGAGCTGCCAATTAACCTAATGTGCATTTCTTTGGACTTCAGGAGGTAGCTGGAGTACTCGGAAAGAATGCAAACTTTACACAGAGGGGCCCCATGCCGAGGGTTCAAACCCAGATCCTTCTTGCTGTGCGGTGACAGTTCTAACCACTGTATCACTGGGCCACCCCATTAATAAATCATTGTATAGTAAGACGTAAAAACAGCATAGTTAACTAAGGCATAACAATGTCACTGTATAGGAAGGCATAAAAAAGTCACTATTCATGGAAACATTTTCATGGGATTTTTCAACAGAAATTAAACTCATACTTTGATATATCCACCATTTTATGCTTACTCCTGCTAGCAACCTGACTACTAGCCAACAGAAGACAGAAGCCAGTGTTAACTTGCTCATTAACGTTAGCTAACATGGTTAAATAACACCATTTGACATTTTTCTTCTGACATTAGGCATCACTGTGATATTCTCACATGATGTGAGCCTTCAGATATCCCCCTCCCTTTCAGTCAATCAAATGCTACCATGCCTAAATCAGTTATATCTGAGACGTAGCCTCTTGTAGGGCACATCGGAATGAACTAATATGACTTCACTCAAATTATAGTTTAAACAAGTTCCCTCAAATATTGGTAGGGACAATTCCCTACCATCCATATGCGAACCTATGCTGTTGCTTGATAAACAACAACCAGGTGCAGTGACTGTGTGCAGCTTCCTCACATCTTGTTATGATGGTGAGGTTGCCAGGTTTGGTGCCACAAAACCTGCTAACTGACCATAGTCATCTGGTTATGTAGCTGGAGACGCTGCACTGAAGTGTTAGTCACTAACTTAGAGGAGTTGGTGGGTATCTTTTCAAACAAGCTACCGCCAGTCTTTATGCTAAGCTAGGCTACTCACATCCTGACTCCACCTGAGATTCCATGAGAATAATGTGATTCTCCTCATCTTACTCTGGAAAAACATCTAAGCACAATTTAAATCAACTTTATGTGCACATTATATTACTATAACCCCATGGTGCATTGAGTAGATCCCCATGAAGAAATAGCATGCAGTGGTCAGTGATGGTGCCAGTGCTGGAGCCACAGGGCTGGGCTTTGGCACCAGAGCCTCTGCTGGGCCTGTCAGTCTGGCACAAAGCCATTCTTTCAGCCAGCACTGAGCTCTGACAGTGTGGGCCTACAGTACCACACTGACATAATCTATCACTGTCTGTGTGTGTACATTAAGTGGTAATGGATACAAGTGAGATACAAAGCTTGTGCTTCCTTCAGGCTTCTCATCCTATCAAGGCCAAAGCTGCTAGACAGTATGGAGTGTATGCCAAGCCTAATTTTCAATGATTCACAATGTTGCCAGCATGCAGTGCTTGTCCTCTTGCTCTCCTCTTCTTTCTCCTCATCAGCTCATCTGTGCTCATCATTTACTTGCAGTCTTTTTTTTCTTCTTTTTTTTTGCCGTTTGCTCTGCTTGAGCTTTTGAAATTCTTCTCTTGTCTCAAACATGAAGGTCCTCATTGTTGCTATGTTCAGATAATGTCCATTTCACAGCTGGGACAGGAACTCAAGGCACTTTGTCTGTTTTCATATCTCCAAACTCTGGGCCAGTCGTGGCATAAAGTGTTGTCAAATTTTCTGTTTGGGACAGTTACAAAAATTTTCAGACACATCTCTGAAATCCCTCTTTCCAAAATGTTTTGTTTCAGTCCCTGTTAACTGTAAAACAGCCGCTAGAAGAGACAACATGATCAGTAACACTTGTTATCCATGTTGCTTTCACCACTGGTAGTCGAGGCTCAATGCGTCGATGAGACCCAACCAGGGAGCGGCCGTGGGTGTCTACATCACCGTTTCCAAAGGTCTCCATTTCTGCTTGTCCAGACTATATTGCAGCCCCTGAGTTTTCAAACTAAAGCAGGGCCAGTAGCGTTTCCAAAAGTCTCAGTATTAGAGTCTACAGTTAGAGTAGACTAGCCAACAAATTTTGTTTGTTGAGTGTTTGAGAGTGTATAAATAACCTGATCTGCTAAACCCTTTGAGTCTGAACCTCTGTTTTAGAGCAGCAACGTTGGACTGGAGAGGTTCTGGGTACACATGGTCAAAATTACAACATGCTAACAGTGAATTTTCACTCTGGATGGAAGTCAGTATGTGGTCTCTCTCCTATGTTCCAAAAAAAAACCCAAGTACATCATCATCAAGTGTTAATTAGTCAGCTTTAGATGTATTCTTTCACCTTAGGTAGAGCAAGTTGAAGACCTGCTTTCAGGCTTCTTGCCTGACCAATTATATTTTTGGGCATTTTACCTTTAATTCAACAGTTGCAGTGAGAGAGAAACAGGAAAGTCAGGGAGAGAGAGTGTGGGGGGTGAAATGCAAAAAAGAGCCATGGGTCAGACTTGAACCCCTGCAGTTAGGACTAAGCCTTCATGGTACGTGACCTACCAGGTGAGCCACCAAGAGCCCTCTGCTAACCACATCTTGACTCCAGTTTATTATATAGGGATAAAGAGTTTTAGCCCCATACACGGTTCTGGTGTGGACAGAGGGACACAAAACGACATGAAGACAAGTTTGTGGAAAACCCAGGGCATGTTTCCCAAACTCTGCAACATCTGGTCCAAGCAATACAGCCTAAGTACCAAGATCCATTTACATAACAACATCAGGAGCACGTCAGGTGGAGGTAGATCATGGATAGATCTTCCTAAAGGTTGCACTGAGATGGACCAGGCAGAAGAACATGACTTGGAACAGAGCTGTGAGACGTAGGCAAGATGAACAGGACCTGGGGGGAGGATCAACATGTTACAGAGGGTAGGAAACAATGGAAGAAGCTCAGGGGATGAAGAGAATTAAGTAGGCAAATAAGTAACTGGTTTGACCCGGAGAACAGCAAAGTTTTCACTTAAAGGCCAGTCTTCTAACTGGCTACAGTCATCACCTGAATGGTTTTGGGTGTATGTTCTCAACACACCATGGAGAAGCTGACTGGTGGTATAACTTCCCAAACACTCTGGTGTTTTTTTTTGTTCTACTTAAATGGTTAAGGCTGCTGCTGCCTCACTTGTATTCTCCTCATCATCTTCACCATCTCCATGGTAGCAGAGCACAACACAGCATCACGTGGGATGGGTGACATAACGTTTCTTTCCAGGCGCCGGATTGCTTTTTCCCAGAGTAGCACTATGTACCACAGGCCTGGCCCACTGCTCTGCTTTTGTATTTCTTCCCATCTGCGGTTGAGGTAGAACAAACTGATTGGCCAATGTCAGCATTTCAGCAGCAGTCCTTCTGGAATACTCATCTAACAGGGCACTGTTTCCAAAAAAGAAAAAAACAATGCTCTCACCTTATTTCAAAGTGGCAGGTTTTCCCATAGTGCTGTTTTCCATTCTTTTAAATAATGTTCTCCACTTTCCTTTCTTTTCTTTTCCTTCCGTTCAGTCCAGCTTTCCCTTGTCTTTTTCCATTGCATAATTGTAGCCACTCTCCGTTGGTCCCTCTCTTCTGGCCAAAAGCTTAAAAGGCTCAGAAAGTCCCACCATTATTATGACTTCAACTTTCCACTTTATGTGTGTCCTAGCCGAGGGAACAAAGTATTATCATTACAGTTAGCATTCTTGCATGATGTAACCTGCTTCAGTGTGCACTGAGTAGAAATCCTTATGCAAGAGTGACATAATATAAGTCTATTAAAATTGAGAGTTGATGATTATGTGATACGATCAAACAGTGGATCATAAGAAGCTCCTTATCATGTTGTTTCATTTGGAGAGAATCCTACACTTTGATGAACTTCACCATCCATCCATTTTCCAGGCGTTACTGTAGTTTGTTTATTTTCTTTTCTTTCCCTGATTTGAATTAAGGACTTGGCTTGTTTTGCACATTGCAATGTTTATTTTACCTGCTAACCAGTTGTTTTGTGGAGGAAACAGTGAAAAAAAAGAGTTTTTCTCTCCTAAACACTGGATTCAGGGTTTGTTTACATCACGTTCCAAATGAAACTATTGTTATTTTTCAATAGCACTTTTAAGGAAATCTACACAGCAGTAATTTACAGTTCCCTCCTGTGTTTTTAGAACAAATTGATCCGGGGGCCAAATTCTGCTTAAGGCCACAGAAAATCTTGGGCCAGCCCCTTCAAAATTAGCCAGCAGTCATTTTCCATTTGTGATGAGCTGTCATGGAAAAAGGAGAGACTTGAATTAACTGAATATAACAGTATTTTTAACAGTATTTTTTTTTTTTTTTTTTTTTTTTTGTTAAAGCTTTCTAATATCTGTTGCAGATTTAAATGCACATCTTAAGGACTTTAAGACTAAGTCTGTAAATTAAGGTTAATTAGTGGCTTAGCAACATTGTCATTCACAGTTACTTGGTCAGCGACAAAAAAAAGATCTTAAACCAATGTCAGTTTACTTGCTTTTACTGGAGCTTACTGGAACTTTTTTAGATATATGGGTTTGGGGGCCACCCAGGCTAGAACAAGTAATGCAACATTTAGCTTTGTCAGAGATGGAGTTTACCTATAGTGGTCTAAATAATGTGAAATTTATTAAAAAACAGAAATGGATAAATACATGAGTAAAACGTACTAAACGTAACAAAAAATTCTATCTACATGGACATCGGCCATTGATGTCTTTGTTTCCTTATCCATTTATTTCTATAGGCATCCTTATGATAAGCTATTGAAACAGGGTCAGTCAATTACAGACACATATGTTTGGTGTTTTCACATTATTGGTTGATCACTGTCATGGTGCAACTTGATTGGACTGAGAGTGCTACAAGCAGGAAGAGGTGTACTCCCTTACCTGTCACATCCAGTCCAGCTGAACACAGGTGTACAGGCGTTCTTACTGAAACAAGTTATTTACATATTCTGGGGAAGAAAACAACAAAGCAGAGTGTGTACAGGCCTAAACTATCTTCACATTTCCACATGAGCCTGTTCATGAATAATATGGTGTGTGCGTGTGCGCGCATGCTTGGGGAATCCCCGCAGAAAAGGACTTCAGTCTGATTGGATGGAATCAAGTGACGTAGGATTTCAGGAACAAGGAAGTCCCAGTAACTCAGGCTAGCGCGAAATTTCGAAGCTGTTAAAGCGATTAAACGACATGGCTGAAAATTACCCAAAGTCCAAACTTAAACGAAAGAAATCCTCTGTCGAAAAGCTGAATCTGGAGGTGTCCTCCAGGGACACAGTGAAGACGGGCCGTCTAACAGTGTTCTCCGGTGACAAGACAGCAGAGACCGATGGGTGGGTGCGCTTTTTATAGCGTCAACTTTCATGTAGGGTTAGCGGTGAAGTTTATGGATAAAAACATCAAAGCTCAAAATATGGCCTGAGATTATGTAATACATATAGCCTATACTATATATTTTTTTTTCATACACAGTCCCTGCTACCCCGCTTTAGTCAGTGACTTTTATAAAGCATTTGCCCGGTGAGAATACGGAGCGCCAAACGATAAAAAAGAACCTCATTTAAAATCATAACTCTTTAACATTTTCTTGCTTATCCGCTGAAGTACATCACATATAAAACATAGGTGGAGATGTTTTACGAACAAGTGGCTGCCACTTGAAAATTCGGTTTATTCGTTAATAAAGTGTAGTTGTTCTATTAGACACAAAGTTCAACTTTTAAACCTGCCTCACGATGACGGTTCTCTACGCTGTGTGGTGTTTTGGTTTGGAAGATGGAAACTCAGCGGAGCCAAAACAGAAACTTAGGAATAGTGTTTTAGGTTGCAGTCAGCAGATCTGATGTTGACTTGAGTTTTTACTTCTCCCTACTGAGGAAAGCTCAGACCATATGCTGATAATAAAGGACGACAAAAGCAAATGAGTGGTAAAAACCAGGTCCTCATTGAAAAAAACAATTAAAAAAAATAAATGCTTAAAGCACAATTTGCCGGAAATAGTATGTAATAGTCAGATTTTCACCTGGAAATTTGTATGATTGATTTCAAGCAAATTAGGATTTCATCTGTTTTTATCTTCAAAATGTACACTTGGCCTGAACGATGTGCAAAAAATAAAAATAAATAAAAACGTGTATGTTCCTTTACATCTGGAGAATATGACTTATAGGCTGAGGCATCTCTGTAGCACCACAATGCACCGTTTATAATGGTATGTTGTGACACATTTTACCTTTATCTTAAAATTGCAGCTCCTGAGATTTGCATATTGCAATTTCGATGATATTTTTTGATTAATCGTTCAGCCTTAATGTACACCATTACAATTTTGTTTTATCTTTTTGAATTTTTTTTTTTTTTTTTTTTGCCAAGACCAAAATGTCAGAGCTCACAGGAGATTCTTACACACGTTTGAACACATTAACCTGCCACTGCACCATGCAGCTCCAGATTCACAATCAAGGACACACACAAGTACCAAAAAAAGGGAACATCATAGGCATAAAAAAAGATTTGGTGCACGTAATGAAGTCGTAACTAGTGTAAGGCTAAATGCAAGCTGGAGCAAAGAGATGAGAGATTTTAGGAAACTGTTATGCCCAATAGAAACACACGTGGGAGCACACTGGTAGATGTCAAAGTAAAAACACAGGAGAGAAGGCAGATGTGGGGCAGACACAGTACATTAAATGAATTACACAAAATTTCACAGAATCTGTGATGGAGGAGAATACATGGAGAAAGTGGGCACTTGTATATTACATCATTTAACACAACTGATTTAAAAAATTCACATTCTTGTTTCTAAAAATCCAGGTACATTATAGTTTTCACTATTTTAATACACAGGGTAGGCTCATTTACATTTATGTATCTCTTCCTTTGTTATTTACACAAGCAGACACTGTGTGCTAGATCAAAGAGCTGTTTCATAAATAATTTGATTGACAGATGAAAAATGCATACAAAATAATTCAAAAATGGAAAACATCATCACCATATCCTGCTCTCCCCTATTGGCTGTTGGAAGATTAAATCTATTTTTTAAACTCTAATATTCAACACATTTCTCATGATGTGTGATATTCAGAAACAGGCTCCGTGCGAGGTTGCAGAGGTTCGGGCTGGGATTGCATTAAAGAAGCAGAAACAGACTGATCTTGTGGTGGTTGTGTGTAATATGTGGTGTGCAGGTCAGTGGTTCCTGCAGCAGCATGGTGGAATAGACAGCCGCTGGCTGCTGTGGAGAGTCTGTGGGCGTTCACACTGAAGTCTGCTCTGCCGTACCTGGAGAACCAGCACTGGGACCTGGTTCCTGATCTTCCACATCCATCTACAGCGGTGCGTTACCATCGAGTGTACCTCATTACACCGTTCCTGTAGTGATGAAACTGACAACAAGACTCACATCAGAGACACACATCAACACACGAAGTTACACATCTTCAAAGTTCAGATGTTCAGAGACATTCTGACTGTAGTGATCTGCTTCAGACTGAGAGGTGTAGATTAGGCCTCCAGTTCTGTTTAGTTAAGCAATATCACATGAGAGGGAGTGATGTCGTTCTGAATATCAGCACGGCGGTGAGTCGGTCATACCTATGAAGCCACAGGCCCGTACCGAAGACAATCACAGCTGTGCTCTCGTGTGATATTGCTTAACTAAACACAGTGACCTTTAATGATTATCATTTCTGTTCTTTTTTTTTTTTTTAGATGTATTGCAACTTCAATCCAATCATCTGTCTTCAGTTGTAGAAACGATCTCTCTTAAATTCAGATGTTGCTGCCACTGACTCTTCCATTTGAATTTCTTTCACTGACATTTTAGAGGCCAACAGCACTAAAGCTAGATGAACAGCAGTGGTGTGACCTCAAAGAAGAGGTCGCTCCCTTCCCTGAACCCTCAACTTTGTCAAGTCCCGATCCTGTCAGGCTCAGCTCCTCTGAGCAGGACCTCCCAGCACAGACCGAACCAGCACCACCCACCTCTGACAGACAGCTGTCCTCTCACAGCAGGCAAAGTCATGATGGAAAAACAGCGTCTCTTCAAGCCCCCACCAAAAGACGACGTCCGTCCCTCCACAGCTGGGAGGAGGCGGCATCATCAGCAGGATGCTCAAGAGCCAGAGGAGAAGAGGGGATGAAAGGAGGAGAGGAAGAAGAAGAGGCTGGACCAGTCAACAGAAAGCATCTCACAGACCAGGTGAAGGTTTCTGACAGTCGAGTGTCTCTGCAGAAGGAGGGTGGAAATAAAGAGGAGGTGGTGAAGGATAAAGAGGAAGAGGAGGTACAGGGGAGTGTCAGAAGAGATGGACGAGTAGCAGGAGGAGGAGAAGGAGGGCTGCAGAGCTGCCCCATGTGCCTTCTGGTGTTTCCTGTGGGGTAAGAGATGCAACACAATTTCTGTTTTTCAACGAAAACTGCACTTATGTGAAAATTCTCTCTCTTCCATCGACATCTCTGTCCTGAGAGTTTCAGTCCCATTCACCAGCTCATTGTTCAGCTGCCTTTCATTTCTAGCTGTTTCCATGAATGTTGTTCTCCTGCTGCCCTTACTGTGGTAGCAATAGGAATAAATTGTTCAAGTTTAAAAGAAGCAGTCGCACAAACATCTCTGAACTGCCCCCGTGCTCATTCTCTCCTGCACAGCCCGGAAAAACCATTTCTAACACGTTTTAGTTTCTATCCTATTTTCCTTTCCTTTATTCCCCTCCTTCATTTATGTGCTAGATTGGTTTGTTGACTTCCAACTCCTTTAAGGTTATTAGTAACTTAAAATAGCAAAATCACACGCCTATACTTAAAATGTCAATATTTAATCAAGATTTTCATAATTTATTGATTTACAATTTGGGATCAATAGAAAATGCAAACAAATATAAATTCATCTAAATGAATTAATAATAAAAACTAATTCAGGTGCATTCACTTGGTCACTGGTTCGTTTAGACTGGTGTGAAAACTGTTGATTCAGTTCTAGTCTGGACTAAACAACCGGACTGAGACATGACGTGAGATTTTAGAGATGATTTCTAGATGAACTACATTAAAAGACTCTGATCGGGATCTGGGCCAAAAAAAACTTGATAGGGACACCCCTCGTACAGACAGTCAGAAGCACACTCACCAGGTCAAAAAGTCACTTTGGTGCCGTGGAGTGATGAGGACGAGGGGAAGCAAGCCGGCTCTGTCAGTGTGTGAATAATCCTCTCCTTGTGCTGCTGTCGGTCTGGTCCTGGTCTGACCTGGTGGCTCTTGAGCTGGACTCTGTGTATGTTGGCCTGGGCTGCAGGACCAGGCTGTGCTCACTCTGCAGGTCTGCGGCAGAAACAATGATCACCTCTGTAAGAGTGGACACAGCGGAGCTGAACTCTGCTGCTCTTACTCTTCGTCCTCCACTCATATTCCTCTCATGTGCAACGCCTCTGTTATAGTATTAATCATTCATTTCATTTCATTATTTTTTTATTTGTTTTCTACCATCAAGTATTGTAAAGACTTTAAATGTGTTTACCTCAAATCTGCTATATTTTTATTAGAACGCTCAGAAAACAGTCAGCCAATCAGAAGAGAGGATCAGAGCGTCTCTTTTGATTGGCTCACCGACCTGTTGTTACTAGATGTAAAACTACATTGAAATGGTTTTTGGTTCTTAGAACCACAAATATATCTTCTAATGGATCAACACTTCAAATAAAACATGGGTAAGGTGTCAAATATGGGACCTTTAAACAACATTCGGGTGAAGCTTGAAATGATTTGTTTTTCATTTCAAAGGCCTAATAAACAGGATTAACAGTATATGTCAATAAACTAAGTTTTCTAAGTATCTAAAACCCTACACATACTGTATGTATCAGCATGTAAAAGTGTGTGTTCACTGTCAGTAGCAGTAGTGGATCTCCTTGTTCATGTCACTCCAGGTTCACCCAGATGGACTGTGACGGCCACCTGGCCCAGTGTCTGTCGGAGATGAATGTGGACATGACCTGGTGAGTCCACAGGATGCTGCGTTGGCTGCTGTCCAGGAGCTGCAAGCGGCCCAGATGCCCCACACTCTCCAGGATCATACTGTATGGAGGACACACCCAGAGAGCAGCTCGTACAGTGAGGATCATTTACACTGGCTGTCCACTGAGAGAGGCCCCGGTGGTGGGAAGAACATTCCTGTTAGGGAAGAGGGTTAGTTTTGAGTTTTGAGAATTTTACACCCGGAGTATTCTGAAAGCTGTAGTCACAATGACTCTGATGACTCCTCTCAGACGACCCTGCTGTCGTTTCAAATTACCCTCTTTAGACACTAGATCCCAAATCTGGCTCCACTCGAGTCCATCCACTTGGCCGCAGGCGCCTTTGATTCCAGCTGGTCGAGAGGATCTCCAAACTGAGATGACAGTCCAACCTGCCTCCTCCTCTGGCAGATGAAAGACCAAACTTGAACCAGTGCACATCCTCCTCACAGAGCTGCTTTCATAAAAATCTATTACACTGATTGATAGAGGATTATTATTTTCTTAGAATTAGAAAGCTGCACAGAAATAACAACTGACTCATTTTAAACCTAAAAGGTTACACAACCTGCCTTGTGTTTCTGGGCAGATTAATAAATGTTAATCAGGGAGCTTTAGAGGTGCCGTTCCAGTCATTATGCTAAGCTAGGCTAACCATGAGATTGATATTGACCTTCACATGTTCATATGTTGCACGTTTGAATTACTTGAAATGTATTAAAAACCATTTGAACTAACTGTTTTCTGTTTGTTGGCTCTGAGTCAACTCCACCTCGGTGAAAACGAGCTCTGGCTCGTCGCACAAACATTATAGTTATTACAAAAAAAACATTCACATATCGTTAACAATTTCTCTTTTCACCCTAAAAATATATTCAAAATAATTTTTCTGTCTTTCTCCAAATGTGCTCAGCAAGATGTGCACTGTAGATGATAATCATGCACATGGGGCAGTAAATAAATGAGCACTCCCGCCTTCATACAGGCGCTGTGGAGTGCGACTGAGCTGATGAAATCCACTAAAGACTCCACTGCAGAGTTTTAATATTAATTTCTCGTAAACAGTTCAAGTTTATTTTCTCTGTATCAACTAAACTGTACAGAAAATGGTTTTAGTTGATGAATACTGGTTAATTGCCTTTTCCAGTCTCCCAGTATGAAAAGAGTAAGTGCTGATCAGAGGATGTGAGGACGTGTGAGGCCAGCTCCCAGGCAACACACACACACACAAAACTGTAGCATCTGCAAAGATTTTTCTGCTGTCGTCTGCAAAAAGGAAAGACTCAATTCACGGAAAACCAGTATCATTTTTAATAATTACACATATTTACAAAGATGCGGTGAAGCAAAATGAAGCGTATCCCACCAGCAGTATGTTAAAACAAAAACCATGGACTAATTCATTCAGTTTTAGAGAAAGATTCTGTTCGTCTCAGGGTTCTGAACGGCCTTCACTGTTCTGTATTGTGGTTTCAAGGACTCCCAGTTCATCCATTGGTCCCGTAAGAAAAAAAGAAGTAATGCATCACCTGGTGTGCGAAAAGATCGACAAAACATGACATTAATAAAATGCTGCAGAGGAGGTGGAGTTTAGGGGGTTGGAGGACGAAGCTTCCTTGGATGTTGAAGTGATTTCCAGCTTCTTCAAGTGTGTGTATGCGTGTGTGTGTGTGTGTGTGTGTGCGCATTGTGGTGGACTAATTGGTGACTGTGGGACTGCTTCATTATCTCTCCTCTCTCTGTTCCTTGCCTGCAGCTAATTGAGACCCTTTGACTCAGGATCATCTCATAAATCCTATTATGTGGTTATCAAATTAGCACGGGTCAGATTTCATCAAATAACTCCCAGCCAATAGAGAGCTTCCCTTGAAAGTGCACAGACGTAGAGATCAACACGCAGCTTGTATGAGAGGCGGGGAGTTTAATCCGTGCTCAGAGTTGATATTCACAGATGTGCTGTGCCTTTTAACAGCACAAGGATCCTACATTTGTTTAAAAAGATGCTGCTTGCTGTGTAGGAATGTGGCAGTACATGAAGTTAAACAGCCTCAAACTTCCCTGTATACAAATAAACTCATGGCTTATTGTTGTTGTCTCTGCACCGGCATCTGGGGAAATGAAAACTATGGTTAGAAAACCTTTGATGAATCAGAACTGAGCCTCCAAACCAGTGATGTTAGAGAGCTGACCACTATGTGTCGGGCTGACTTTACACTGGGCAGCTGTCAGCTGCAGGTGACAAAAGCCCATTCTTGATCAGGGCTGAGTATTAACTCAAACTGTTCGTTACTGATGCTCCAGTTTCAAAACCAGTGCTGTTTGTTGATACCTTACTTTGGTGAATTTAAAACAAGTTTAACCCTCATGCTAAATAACTAAACTTTGTAAAAGAATTATGTCTGAATAAAATATAGTCTGACGTGAGAAATGTTCCTGACGTAGCTCAAGGCGTGTGACCAGACTAAGAATCTGGGGCCGGTTGCACAAAACAGCACAAGTTTTCTACTTAAGTATAGCTGAGGGAAATGCACAGAATCTTTTAAAAGGTTTCCTTAGTTAAGGAAAAACGTTAAGGCATTTGCAGCAGTGAAAGAGATTTTACAGTGGTAAAATTCTACTGTTTCCATGGAGACTGTTGATTTGATGCCATTAGCTTTTGTAATCCCTGTTAATCACTTTTGGGAAGCCAGTCACATTAAAGAAGTGCACCAGTATCTCATCCTCCTGTTGTTCTGATGGGGACGTCACTACTGTGTTCAACAGACATTAGAGCGTTTGAAACTTAGTGAAGGACACGACACACCGTAGATCTGTGGGCATGAAACATCTCCACTATACCTGACCAGAAAGATCTTATGGCATAAAACCGTAGAACAACCTTTAAGCTGCGAAAGGTAGAGGGATCCAAGTCTAGACGGTCAGACAAATCATAAACTGACCTCCTCATCGTTAAAGGTGTCTCCTGGTCGCAGAACAATTTTCTTGAGATGCGTTCATTTTCTTCATTTATCGCATAAACTTGGCCATCTTGCAGTTAAGATAGAGTCAGTTTAACTGACTTGAAGTGATTCCTTAAGTATAAGAGCAAAATAAGGAGAAAACCTTAAATACTTAGAAGACATAAGGGTGTTTTGTGCAACTGTTCTTATTTTAAGGAAACTTTAACTCAGACTTTAAGGAAAAACTTAAGGTGTTTTGTGCAATCGGCCCTCTGATCTGAAGCATTTGACGTCAACTTTTGATGTATGTCCGTTTTCAGTGCTACAGATACATTTCAGTTGGTACCAAGTTCTGTTAATCAGCCATCAGGGGTAGATACAGTCCAGACACACAGCTGATGCACCTGAGGTTCTGTTTGAACTACATTGCGTAAACAGATATAGTCACGTTTGTCAGCATGCACAGTCCGTCACACATTTTGAAATGAACACATTAGCTCTGTGCAGACATGGACAGGTATGAATTAATTTTAGTGCTTGAGTGCTGGGGAGAGTTATTGCATCTTTTTCCTGGACCTGCGGCCTGGCTAGTTCAGTACATGTGGTGAAGTGTAAGAACAGTTTATAAGTCCAGACCCGGTCTGGAGCAGCGTACCTGGGTCAACAGCAAAACACTCAGTTTGGATTTTGATTAATTTTCAGCGTGAGTCAGTCACACACATCTGTTGGTGGTTAGAAGGGTGAGGCTCATCAGAAACCTGTATCTGAGCTGCTGCCAGCACCTCTCCACATGAATATGTTGCTTTAGCACACTTTAAGTTGAATTACCTCATTCACTTGAATACAATATGAGACATGAAGGTGACGTGACTAGGGTTGTAATTCGCGATTATTATTATCAATAATCTACCAATGTTTTTTGAGTTAAGTGTTAAATCTTTAAAATGTCTAAAAATTATGACAATTTGTTATATTGTTGGAGCTCTAGGTGAAATGACTTCTTCAATTTCAGGTGAAGAAATATCGATAAACAAATGTGTGAAGTACCAGAATTAAAAGAAGTAGCGACACAGCGTACTACAAATGAAATATATGAAACTAAGTGCTTTGTTTTCCTGTGAGTAAAATAATAATGATCCAGTCCAAATGAAACAGCAGATCTTCTCTGTGATTTACATCCTGTGCCTTTAAGGAAGAATAAGTACCATGACAGGAAAAGTTTTATATTCTTGATTCTAAAAAAGGTGTGGTTGTTATTATTCAACACCACTGCTGACAAAATGCTGTCTGCCCTTCGCACCTTTGTCACCAGGGCAACATTGTGTGTCAGTGCCCCTGTCAGTTGAGCTGTCCATCAAACAACGGCCCGCCCACTCAGAGGCTAAAGGAGCATTTCTGATGCATCTCTGAAAGCCTTATTTTTCATTTAATATGACTGTTGGTTGCAAACAGAGACTGTTTCTGTTGTTTCATCTGGACTTTCATCACTAAAGGAACAATCTTACGCTTTAAGTGGCACTCAGCTGTAGTTGCACCATGTAAAGCCAGCCTCAGTGCGGGGATGGAAACACACAATGAGCCCAAAATAGAAATGGAGACACGTTTCCACAAAGCAGAACAACCAACCGGTCACATGAGACTGTCGACCGGCCGCAGATGGTCACGCAGTGGCAGCTGGTGTGGAAGAATCCGAGCTCGGCCAGCAAGCCTGTGCACACTGTGGAGGCCAGAGCCAATGAACTGCTTTCACTCTCAGCTGAAGTCCTGATATAATGTTTTTTTAAAGCTGCCAGACTGTAATTGGCAGAAAGCACACCGTGGCCTTTCTACACCTTTATACAAGGTTTTTATCCTAAATACAGGACAGTGTAGACGCTGTCTGCTGGATGACATTTCAAAATGATAGTTTGGCTTTGGAAAAACTCGATGAGCAGGACACAATCTTCACTATTGAATATCTGAACATCAAACTTTATCTTTGAGCATTTCGACTCTTACTGCCACCAGTTTCAATGATTTCTGACGCTGGCTGAGATGCTGCTCTTGTGAATCTATAGACCAGTCATAAATAATCAGTTCTACACTGACTATTTGAATTGATTCGTTAAAAATGAAAAGATTCACTTGTGTTTCAGGACTGAGGCAGGTTACTGTGCTCCACATGTATAGATTCCTCTCAAAATTTGAACAGTTTGGACCAACCCTGGCAGAGTTTGGCCATGGCTTCAGTTGGTCTGATTTAATGATGGGTGAAGAAATGTTCAATAAGAGATAAGTGCATTCAGAGACAAGGTAATTAATTTGATCTTTGAGGCACTTCTTAAATAAAAAGCTGTCTCCCACTCAGCTATTTTTTTCCCCCATTGTTTGTGAAAATCATAAAAGATAACAAAAAGAAACAAGTTTGTGATTACAGATGAAAATGTGCCACTTGCATCAATAAAAAGGCATCGTCAATTTTGGATTCACTACCTACAATATAATACACAATAATAACTTATTTTTTTCCTTTGTCATTGTACATTCTTGTTTCGTGTGAGGCGTCGCCCCCTCCCCCCTACAAGATAGAAAGAAATTTAAAAAAAAAAAAGAAAAAGAAAAAAAGTGCACATAAAATTTCAAGTTCCTCAGCAGAACTGTCATATTCATCCAGGGATGCGAGTCGGGTTGAAATAATGTGTTCATGATGGCAGGCACAGAATTAACAACAGCTCTCTGTTCAAATTACAAAGCCAGTCATGCTTTGACATGAGGATGGACATTCTGACGGGAGAAAGGAATGAAGCCGAGGGAGAAAAAGAAAAAGAAGAGGGGAAGACGATGTAAGGACAGGGAATGGTCTTGTAGTTCAGTGTCTTCAGTTTCCTTGTAGATACCAAGAAAGAAGAGTGTGGTACCCCGACAAAACAATCTGAATCGTCCAGGAGGGAAATTCTCCCATTCTCCTGTTTGCTTTGCCTTGTTGACAGGTCCAGAGAGGGAGTTCATCCTCCATGTTGTCCTTTACTCCTCCTCCTGCTTGCCTTTCAGAGTTGGCTTGCGAGTGGTTTTTGGCTGAGACGGCAGCTTGGACAGACAGTAGGTGGGCGAAGGAGGAAGCTCGTCTCTCCTTCATACAGACTCTTCTGTGGATAGCAGCAGGGGGTTGATGTATTCAAATCCCTCAAATTCTGACTGGTCTATTCTCTTGATGACGTCCCTGAGGAAGGGGAGACGAAGAGAAGAATCAGAGGTGTTGTTTCATCACAAACCCAGAGCACAATGGCATCCGCAGCAACACCCCAGATCAGGTTCTGAACAAAGGCGGGGACAGATTTGAGTTTCACAGCAGCAACAGAAAGAGACACTCTCCCTGCAGCTCTGCTTCATGTTTTTTTTTAATCAAACCAGTACCTCAACCCACAATACCTGCCAGGACCAAACACTCATCTAAAACCTGGTAATGTTATGTACTGAGGACTGTTGGGTCAGTATCCCTTTATGACTATAGGGTTGAGAGCAGAAAAACTTAATTTATTACAAAATTTTAAGACACTGACGCCCTGGTACTTCACCTGATAGAGCGCATAGCAAATCTGAGTCTTTACCGTAGGGTTACATGCTTAAAGGACCAGCAATTAAAATGCAGAGTTTTCACTGTATTCACTTTATTCCAATGGATTTACTGATGGGGGAAAGTAAATCAATTTTGGTGAACTCATTCATTATCCATACTGCTTATCCTTATAGGGTTGCGGAGGGGCTAGAGCCAATCCGATAAGGTGGGGAACACCCAACATACAGACAAACAACCATCACATCTACAGGCAATTTAGAATCGCCAATTAACCTGCATGTCTTTGGACTGCAGGAGGAGTACCTGAGTACCTGAAGGAAACCTGCATAGCTGGCTGGCAGGTTTGAACCCAGAACGTTCTTGCTGTCAGGCGACAGTGCTAACCACTGCACCACCATACCGCCCACTGTTGACTAAACAAAGAGAAAATAGAGGGAAGCTCTGGGAGTAGTCACTATGTCACCAAGTTTCTAGAACCAAGACACACACATTAAAGACACACAGATTCATTTTACTGTATAGATTTGAGTCTGACTTCGCCTTAGCATCGATACTGGCTGCAAATCAGATTGGGGCGCCCCTACAACTGCTATTCATCATGCTTCCAGGAAGTGTGTACCGCTACCTCTGTAGCTATCAGTGATGCAGGTCATTGCTCCTTGTCATAAAAATGTGTATTTCACATGGATGTAGACCTGGATATCACAACTAAAGTTACTGTACTCTCTGCTTTTGGGAAAGTGCCTGGTGACGTGTGACTAGAATTGGGATTATGTTTTTTTTCTGGTTATCTAACAGCAGCTTGAACAGATTTGTGGTGAGTTTTTCTTGGAGATGCCATCTTGGGGACAATAAAACAACTGCAGCACAACACCTTTCTGCATTCTGCATTTTTGCTTTTAATCCTTTAAAAACGTCCCCTATTGATTAAAGTGAGACTTCCATGATTTCCATTCCATATATTAATAATGTGAATGTATCAAAACGCACAGTCCACAGAAAAATGCACACAGCCTGTATTCAGAAACTGAGCCTTAAAATGAGCCGTAAAACAAGCAGTCATGCCTTATGACTCAGAGCCTCTCTTCTGATTGGCTCACCGACCTGTTATTAGCCGACCTGTTATTAGCTCCAGAGAGAAGATGTAAAACTACATTGAGATGGTTTTTGGTACTTAAAACCACATATATGTCTTCTTATGGAAATTAACACTTTAAATAAAACACAGGAAAGGTGTAAAATATGGGACCTTTAAGGATGCAAATAGCCATTGTTTAGGTATTTATACTGCTATATAAAAGGTTTACAGTGCTGTGATTGTAGAGAAGTTGGTCGCTTCCTTTTTAAATATCTTTAAAATTATCAAAAATAGCTTTAAAAATACATTTAATTAAAGTCATTGTTTTTGGTTGTGAAACCTACTGCTACTGTTCTGCAAAAATATCTAAACCTCAGTCAAACCTTCAGCTGGAAACCACCTGATGAGCTCTTCATCAGCTTCTCTGAGCATAAATCCTTCAAACTCTGTGAAATGTCATGTCTTTGTACATGATGTAAAGTGAGACAGAAGGAACATTGTGTAGACTAATCAGTGGAGAACTCAAACTGCTTTTTTGTTTCCTGACTATGCTGCTTCCATTGACAAAATGTATAATCACAGGTAAATGGAGCGGAACCCCATAACTAGTGGGCTCAGAGTGGCTGGGTAAAAATAAATGTACTCCCTTAGCAACACTGCTGGCTGCTTCTCCTGCAGCAACAGGCTGTTTACTCATCTGTCTCTCTCTCGCTCTGTGTGTGTGTGTGTGTGTGTGTGTGTGTGTGTGTGTGTGATGAGGAACTGAAGCCCAAAAAGGAGGCCTCTCGCTGGGAAAGGCTGAGAGGCTTTCTCCCTGCAGACACTGAGCAGAGGGCTTTGAAGTTAAAACAATAGGTGTGTTCACTGGACTTTCCCCTGCTGTACCAGGTGGGTGGGGGTCTCACTTTAGGGGCCACCAGCAGTGTCTAACAGGTTGCAGATCCCACCCACATAGAGCGCCGTTACAAGTGAATAAAATGGTACACCGTCAGTTTGCCGACCAGCATACTGATGAAGCGAATCTTTCTCCTCCATCTGATCTCATGTGAAGTGCTCTCACTGTCGGAACAGGTCAACCACCAATACAACAATTACATTTAGAAAATGGTGTTTTTTCTATTTTGGAGTTTCGGAGAGTATAGAGAGGCAGAGAGAGAGAGACCACAGAGAGGGACACATAAAAGAGAGGAGAGAAGGTTTGGGAGGTGACCAAAACAAACAGTGTGTTCAACCAACGTAAATGTTGCTTCTTTTTTTTTTTTTCCTGGGCTTGGACAACTTGAAAGCATTACCAGATGCAGAATGAAGAGGAAAGAACGAGGAAGGGACAGAGGAGGAGGGAATGAAGTGGGAGAGACAGAACAAGCATCAGGCTGAAAAACATGAGGATACCTGAAGAGCATTTCAACTGGTTTTTGAAAAGAACTAACACTTTGTACCAATATTAAACTAAGAAACCAACACTTTTGTGAGGCAGGGGTTCCATACAGTTAAAACTGTGATCTCCATGTTTTGGCCCACCCTTGGGAGGCCCTGTGGGGCGCACAACACTCCCCCAGTGAACCAAATCAACCACAGAGGATTCATCTAACACAACCAAGTCCAAAGAGTCAATTAATAAAAATATACTGTACATAACAACCAGGACATTAAAGACTATGAAGGAAACAAAATACAAACAAAATAACCCCAGACTGAGAGGCAGCAAGAGCAGCAGTCCCCATGCTAGAAGCCTGTGGCTTCTGTTGCTACACCAGCACTTCCTGCCCAGGACAGGTGAACCTCATGAAGGAGTAATCAGGAAGCAGCTGGGCGGAGCTACACAGAAGACCAACCGAGACACTTAGCAATAGTTTATCAAACAAGTGAGCAATGGCAATGCTCGTAAAGATAACTGGATTTACTGAAGACAGTCTGTGTGTTGTGCTACTACAGAGCAGATGGACATGGATATTTTGTCAAAAGATGAAGATTAAATCAAAATCTGGTGCCATAAATGAACAGTGTAGAAAACCACCTGACCAAAACCACCAAGACTTACGGTTTCTGACCTGTAGACTGTTTTTTGTTGGAAAGAAAAAAGAAGAAAATAAATTGGTTCATCAATGAATTGATGACCCAAATTACAGGATCTATGCTGCTAAAATGAGCAACAGGTTCATTGGAAAGACTAGAGCGGTGTTGTGGTCCTAACCATCAAATTCAAGCCCCTGAAACAACCATCAAGGACCAAGGCTAGAGAGGACTAAAATATGATTCCCAAGGCCCTGGCTGAGGCTGCCATTTTCTAAGACAGGGAGCTGGCATAGCAAAACTAAAGCCTCCCCCTCCCTCTCCACTCACCACGCTGGCAATGGCCCCCAGCAATCCTGGCTTTTAATGTTGCAATGTAAATCTCTAACACGGAGGGTTTACCCTTCTCTCTCCCTACACGACTCTCACTTCTCTTTCTTCTTGTGCCAAGCCCATCACGAGTGGGAGAGAGGGGAGACTGGAGAGCTTTTTTGCATCACCTCCTCCTAGCGGGAGTGGGCGACGTCAGCCCCTCTCCTTGGTAACAGAGGGAAAAGAAAGGGATGGGGAGATAAAGTGCGAGACGAAGGGAGGAGGCGTGCGTCTTCTTTTGATGTGCCGTGGTGTTTGATGCCAGGTTGATATCTCCACTACTGAACTGGCATTGTGCTCCCCACCCCATTCTCCCACTCGCCTCCTCTCTCCTTTCAGTGTAAAACCCAAACTCCTCCACAACTGCCTCCCCAAAAGTCTGTCAGGAACTCCCGTTGTTAAACCATGTCACAAATGAGCTGGTATGAGCTTCAGAGCCATCTCGCTGCAGCCCCTTAATGAGCTGCGAGTCTCACCCACTCCGAGGCTGGTTTGAAGATCAGCATCTAGTGAGCAACACCTTCACATGGAGGGAGAGCCACGGTAGCTTCCCAAAGACATCTGTCATGGGTGCAGAGCATGATGGGCATTTAATAAGGCTCCAATTAACACCACGGAGCTCCTGTGGCTCCGTGCCCTGCCATTTCATAATGGTGTAGTTATTGCTGCACATGTTCATGAGTCGCACATGCAGGGGAAAGCCACGATGGTGCCTCTGTCAGTCTTCACCCAGCTGGTGGAGTACTGAACTGATGGTGATGATACCACCGACAGCTTGAATGTCACATTTTATTTTGGAGAGAATCCTAACTCTGCTCGAGTTGAAGTCCAGAGTGAGAGGTGGTAACGTTAACGCTAACAACAAGGCTGTGAGCAGCAGAACTGCTTCGCCTCAGCATGATCTATTGTTCTCCTGTGGAGAGATCCGCTGTGATACATACCCTAACCCTGTCTGGATCTTAAGTCTTCATTATGCTGCAACTAAGTGCTTGTCAGATCGTCCAACACTCAATCATGCTCACCTTACAACCGGCCAAGAAGCAAAGGTAAGGCAGATTGGACTTCTCTCTCATGTTGTCTGTTTTTATACTTGTTCACAATCAAGTGCAACACTGAACACTCTCAGGGAAAACTGTATAATCATGTTGAGACTAAAGAGACCAGGTTCTTGGAGTGAAGCCCTGCCCAGTGTGGACAATCAAATCAGGTACAAACACTTTTGCCTTCAGGTGCAGTCAGATCACATGTCATATGACCAAGGTTTTTTTCCATGTTCACTGAATCCTTCAAGCTGTGCTGCTGCACTCAGATGAGACACTCATCTGGTCAGCTGACAGACAGAGATTGCTTCAGTGTATCCATGGGCGAGGGAACTTGTAGTTATGCATAATTGAGGGCGTGGCCGCTCTGAGTGACAGGTCGGTGAGTGTATGCTTGCCACAAACTGGAGTGTCAGCTCCACACATGCCCCACTTCTTTGCCCATTTTTGGAATAGCTGGGAGTTAGGTTGAGTCAAGCAGTGCCAAGATGGCAACAGCAGGGCAGCCGACTTTGAGCTTCAAAACTACTCCTCAGAAACATGTAGGTGACATCATGGAAGCTACATCCATCCATTTACAATCTACGGTTTTCCTCCAGTGGCCTGTACATGATCTTTCATTGATGAAAATGATGAAGAATATAATCAGGTTTTTAATAACCAGGTTCTTACCTCTTGTCTTATGGAGTAAATTATCATTCCATATTTTCCCATGTATAAGACTTTATTGAGGATGATTGGCTACAATCCTTTTTAATAACCTTATTACTAAATGTTAATAAGGGTCCAGATTCCTTTTAAGTGGGGAGGTGCATGTTGTACTTCATTTTCAGTTTAGCTTCTTTTGAGCAGTGTGGCTGTTGGGAGGCTAAAATCAGTCCAATAAAAGCTTTGCAGGAAAAATATAAATGTTGGAGCCTGAAAAATCAATCCAGCATGGATTTAAATGAAAATGTTGTCTAACATGGGCCCGGTAATATCTATTGGCAGGGCCTACTAAAGCCTTATGGAATCCATTTTGTGACGGCACAAAGAGAAAACAGGCTGCGCTTGTGTTTTCGTGCAGCGGATGCAGACGGTCTGCAGCAGCGGAGCCTGCGCTGTGTCTGTTGTTGTGCCAGATCTCTTCAGCCTTCTCTCTTAAACGAGGGCTCCTGTCAGATCCTGAAAGCTACATGTTTGCATTAATCAAAACAATGTCCCTGATGGATAAAGACGTCAATGTTGGGAACTCGCAGGGGGGGGTGGGGTTTGTTCTTCTTTATTGGATGCAGAAGTCTTCTGGGAAGATGGCACATTACCCACTGTTTGTGTGAAAATGTTCTTTTTCGCACTCGGTTTGATCATGACAGGATCTACTGATCACATGTACACCTTTAACACCTGCCAAGTATAATCATTCATGTCTTGTTGCAGTCTGATGCTCTGTTTTATTCACTGATTCTGACACAATTCAAAAGAGAAGATTTAATTTGCAAGGCAGAAAATACACTGAACAAAAATATCAATGCAACACTTGTTGCACTTGTTTTTGATCCCATTTTTCATGAGGTGAAATGAAAGATCTAAGACTTTTCTGAGACACGTTTTCTTCACAGGTGTGTTTAAATGTGTTAGTGAGCCAAGATCATCCATCCACTTGACAGGTGTGGCATATCATGATACTGATTACAGAGCATGATTACAGCACAGGTGTGCCCTGGGCTGGTCACAACAAAAGGCCACTTTAAAATGTGCAGTTTTATTTTTGAAAAAAGTAATTTATTAGGCACTGAGCTGTGGATTTCACATGACCTGCTACAGATCTGCACTTTTGGAGGGAGGGTCGTGGATCAGGAAACGTGTGACCGTCAATTGTCTCATGCAGTGCAACACATCTCCTTTGTACAATGTGGAAGTGCTGCGTTTATATTTTTGTTCAGTATAGAAGACAGTACTGAAGAAAGCAGGAAAAGAAATGAACAGAGGTCAAATTGAAATGTATTCTTGCAAAGAAATCAATGTCTTTTTGTCTATTTTGATGCAGTGATGGCATCATTATTTTTATTCTACTGGGTGTAAACTTTTGGGATAGACTAACGATGTCAGTGCTGTAATATGGTTTGTGCAATGTGTGTGTGGCTGAGGACTGGATCAATTCAATGTCAAGATCCCAGACAGTTATATTTACACCACTGTAGACTTAGCTGTTTACTGTTGCTCATTGCTCAGCCCCATCTGCTCAGAGTGCTGAGGTTACAAGACCATCACCACATCTGGACCCATGACACAGAGACCGCTGACACTAGCTGGCCCCTCTCTTTTCTATAACATGGGACGAACACAGCAGTGAGACTGCAGGAGCTGATGACTCAGCAGGTGTTGAATGGAAATTAGGCCGGTAAATTTGTCAGTACAGTGAGTATAATAGTAATATTCATGTGAAATAACTTCAGCAAACAGATCATCATATATAAGTGTGTATCTTTCTCTTGACTAACACACATGTGAAAGAGGGAAGAGGGCTCTAAATCATTCACATAAAGTTGACTTTAGATGGCAGTGATGTGACTGGAGAAGCTGTACTCACTCATCATCTGGCGTTAGCTGCACTGGTTCATTAGTAAACTGCGTGTCGAAGTTTTCGAGGCCGTAGTCATCAGAGATTTGAGGTTTGAAGGGTGGCGTCACCTCTTTCTTCTCCAGCTGAGGAAAAACAAACACATCAAATATATTGTGTATAACAACTGTTTTTACTCAGTGAGGGAGAACGGAGATCATGTATAAAAAAACATCATACGCTCCAAAGTCTGTAAACTTTTTTTTACAATTACAGGCAACTGATTTTCTTGTTACTCCCAAATAAAACTTACTCCCCAGCTTCTTTGGAGCATTTCCTTCTTTTTTGTAAACAGATTTTTTTTTTTACTTTGATGTTTATAAGCTGCTTGGATCTTGCAACAGTCCCTGTAAATACACAACATGATCACATTTTACAGACGTTACGTTCTCTGGACAAAGAATTTGATTTGTTAAATTTGATCCTAAATACAATGTAATCTTCAAGTTGTGAACGTCTGTATGACAATATTAAATCTATTTATCTTAGTTTGCGCAGTTTACGACTAAATGCTTGTACACATGGTCGCACGGAACTAACATTTGTGCAGCGCGTCTTCCATGATAAACACAATCATCAGCATTGACATACAGTCGCTATTGGAGGGTTTCGTAACCCACTTCCACCCCCCGTTATTTGGTTTGAGTTGGCACTTCATGTGGTGGGCCTTCCATGCAAACATGCAAACAAAGTGGCATTGGGTAGGTTGAGGGTGAGGGGTGTGGTTTGAAAACAGGCCAAACTATCCTGCCATCAGAAAGAACCGCTGAAAACAGCCCCCAACAAATGCACCTTAATTGAAAACTACAGTGCCCAGCTGTTGTAGGAAATGACTTAACCTTCTTTAAAAATGCAAAAAGATTTACGTCTTCCCTTAGAAGTACTGAGAGAGAGAGAGAGAGAGAGAGAGACTAACACATTGTTGCTCTTGGTACTCTGAGACAAATGTCAAATGTTTAATTTGATAAATGTTGTTATTGACTCATCTGACCTACTAACCGTAAGGAAAGGAAGGGAACCTCACACACAGTGAGTCCATAACAAACAATGTGATATACAGTACATCAGGCACTGTGGCTCTTCTCCATATGCTCCTATCTGCTACGGTAAGAGATGAGCACCTTGTTGCTGTGTTTCTCGGTGGCAACGAAGACAGACAGGACTGGGGAGTGGAGAGAAAAACAACAGAATGGAAAGGGTTGAGGCAGCAGAATAATTGTGCCCGAGTGATTCAGCCAGGAGAGTTTTTGTCTGGTTTGTTTCCATGGTTTCACATCGGTCCCTCATCCTGTTAAAATGTGCACTGAGGACATTTTCTGAGAACACAATGAAGTCAGATGGGCACAGAAAGACCACAGGTACACAGCTCTGCTCTCCATGATGTTTCCTCAATCTAAGAATGTGCTACTTTAGTAGTAGCAGTAGCTCAGAGGAAGCTTAAAATAGAGCTAAATCAATATTGTTTTTGATAGCTGATCCGTGTGCTGTCTGATTGTGTGTGTCATGTATATAAAACTGTTTAGTGATTCCTCCAGAATCTGGAGAAAAGATATTAAAATTCTCCATTTAATAATAGAATAGCAAAACCAGGATCCATACATACATACAGGTATGTACGTGCTGAAATCCCAATGTTCCATTATAGTGAAATTATTTAGAAGATGTCAACAGTAATAGTTGTGTGTGTATGTGTGTGTGTGTATGTGTGTGTGTGTGTGTGTGTGTGTGTGTGTGTGTGTGTGTGTGTGTGTGTGTGTGTATGTGTGTATGTGTGTATGTGTGTATGTGTGTGAGTAGCCTGCCCACAAATAAGACAGAAGCTTCATGTTTGTGTGTCTGCTCTCGTGCGCTTGTCAAACCTTTTCTTCTCTGTTGAAAACGGCTGAAAATAATGATCGACAGTACTTAGGATCAATATGTTATGGTTTATATGGTAATAGTCATCTTCGTCATCACACCATTCACAGTGCAGACACAAAAATTTTTTTTTTGTTTTGTTAAAACAAGGCAAACATGGAGTTATATTTTGTATGTGAATAATATGGTAATTTTAAGATGCTAAGAATGGAGAAATATAATAATATGAAGTAATAATAGCAAAACGTTTTCAATATAAGGTGGAATTGGCTTTTTTATTCCCCTTTTTTTTCTTCCTTGTCAAAACCTCGCACCCACATTACCCACAATGCATCTTGACCGCCAACAGTTGAGTCAGATGCTGTGTCTCAATTCATATACTTCCATACTTACACTTACTTAGAGCATTAGTATGTTCACATTGACAAGTATGGCAACATGCAGTGCACTAGAAGTACCCAGATGACACACTCCAATCTCATCCTCAACAGTCGCCATCTTGGCTACGTAGTGGAAGGGTAGAGATGCATGTTTTGGAGGAGGACACATGATCCGATTTTGAGACACACCAAGAGAACCGTGAAACCTTGTGAGTTCTGCATCAAACTTCATTCCTTTACTCACCAAGAGCTGTCTCCAGTGGCTGGAAACAACGCTAATGTTAGCTCTTGATTTGCTTCTATTTCTATGGCTTCTTTTCTTCTACTAAAATTAGCATGCTAACCAGCTAGCTCCAGCCAGGCTAGCTCGACTTTCTGATACTGAGTCACTGTATAATACGCCCTCTGAGCGCTGCGCCCTCTTGTATTGTAAACAACTCAAGTCAATTTTATTTACATTCACCACATAAGTTATCTCAAGGCACTTTTCATATAGAGCATGTCTAGGCCGTACTCTTTAGAATATTGATTCAGAAACCCAACAGTTCCCCACCATCAGCAAACACTTGGCAGCAGTGGCAAAGAAAAATGTCCTTTTAAGAGGCAAAAACCTCGAGCAGAACCGAACTCAGAGTGGGCGACCATCTGCCTCGACCGGTTGGGTTGAGAAAGAAAGAGAGAGAGAGAGAGAGAGAGAGAGAGAGAGAGAGCAGGGGGAAGGACCACCAAACGCTGTGATGGCTGAAACTGTTGGCAAACGACCATTACCACCACCCACCTGACAAGAATTCAGATTCAGGGGAGAGAGAACGTACAAATAGCCCCTTTAAACATAGAGGTGGCAGATTAATGAGAAAATGTTTATATGAATCAAATGTTCAGGCCGTTTATTTTGAAAGGCTTTGACAAACAACCTGTTTTGTTGTTTAGGTGTGAACACTGTTGAGAAATCTATTACACACACCACTTGTGTTTTTTTCGTTAGCCAGCTGTTTCCTGATTGTGTGTGTGTGTGTGTGTGTGCGTGTGTGTGTGTGTGTGTGTGTGTGTGTGTGTGCTTAGGTCCTACAAAGCTCCTGGTTCTCCTGCTGGTTTTTGCGGCAGTTCTTCTGCTTCATTAGTGTTATTGGTTCAAAGCTCTTTGTGAGAACAGCTTCAAATAAACAAACAACACAAACAACTCACTTTTTCCCTTTGTATCTCTTCGTCTCATTCCCTCATCACCAAATTGGCCCACCTTCCCCCAAACTCTCTCTCTCTCTCTCTTTCTGTTTGCTAATTTCTTTTTCAACTTTTTCAGTGCCTACCTACACTCCTCTGTCAGTTTCACCCCCTCACATCCTGTCTCCATCTTCCTCCTCTCCGTTTGTCTCTGTCTTACTCATTGTCAATTCTTTTATCTTTTTCACATCCCTCTCCTCTCTCCTCCTACTTTCCCCAGTCTCTCTGATGTGTTGTTGGGCAGGCTGAAGCTCTGTGTGGTGGTAATGAAGTGCACTGAAGGCCAGAAACGAGCCCGGCACCTTTACACACACGCGCGTACACACACACACACACACGGGAAGTACCCCTGAGGCCAGAGGGGCACATGAAAGAGGTAAGTGAGGCGCCAGGGCTATACAGGAGAGCCATGGGTTCTCAGATCACAGCACCTGTCAGAGTATGTGTGCGTGTGTGTGTGTGTGTGTGTGTGTGTGCATTCCAGTGGCATCAGTGCTTTCAGGACAGGATTGGACGCTGTGACAGTCAGCCTGATCTGAGGCCTGCGTTAATGTGACTGGAGACGTACCACAGTCAACAGATGTGGAGCCATACATCACACACTTACATACACACTCACACTATATCACTTAATCACACATACTGTGCTTTCTCTTTGTCTCCACGTTGTGGGTTTAGAAGCACATCTCCATAAGAACAAGGAGATCAACATCAGAGAGGCCAACTACCCGCACTGCAACTGCCGCTTCTTCTGCTGTCGGACAGTGAATGCCTCACAAAGAAACACGCTGATGTTTACGTACGCAGCGAGCTTCAGTGGACAAACAGACAGCTGGAATCAAACCTGGTGCTGTGTGAACAGGTTATGTGATTGCTGGGATACGGAAACACGGTGACGCTGTGACAACGAAGTGAGACGGAGCAAGAAACACGAGCAGCCAGACAATCAGACTAGGTTGTAAAAAAGCAGCAGTTCAGGCAGATTACCAACCAGAAAAATGTGTGCTCGCACTGAAAGAAATTCAGGGGCTCCAGCAGCACAGGACAGATATGAGCACAGATAAACAGAGGAAGTAAAAAACTTATTCTTAAAAATAGAAACTATACAAGAGCAATTAAATTAAAAGGCAAGCAATATGCAAACAAGTTTATATAACGTGCTCGAGATTCATGAAAAAGTTCAAAAGCATGAAACAGTATTAGGCCGGGAACAAACTGGCTGCGTAGGGCAGTGTGTTCCATGGTGTAACAAGTACTGGCTTTTCCATACGTGCAGAAGTGAGTTCTCTCTTCTCTCACTCTGGAGAGATGCAAACTTCACAAGCTAAAATAAACCTGACGTGTGATAGCGGCAGAGAAAAGAAAAAAAAAAAACATTTAAAAAATCATGGCAAACCAAAGAAAACAGAACATGTGGTCACTGTTCGACAGGTGAAGTTGACACAGAGATACACTTCCTCCTAAAACGTAAAATATTCAAAGAAATAAGGAACATTCACTTGAACCAATTCAGGTCTGTAATCCCAAATTTCAATGACTTGAGGGACACACACACAAATAATAGACTGTAAATATGTAATTAATATACACATTTATATCGATCTTGGTGTTTGCTGCATTTTGTATTTTGTACTTTTGGAAATTGTATTTTGATGCTTTGGTAATATTGTTTTTCTGAAACTGTCAATAAAGCACCTTTGAATTGAAAAGAACCCGAGTGAGATGCTGCGGCCACACATCTGGTGGACGTCGGCACAACCAGGACACAGCTGGAACATGACACGGCCACATCCAGTAAACACAAGAAGTTAGCCTGCACACTTCAAATACGAAGCTCAAATCAGTCACACGACACGAATACAACTGTGCTGTGGAGGAGAAAACTTTCTGCTGTTCAACAACATGATCCACAACATGGATATATGGGTTTCCCGCCCAATCGAGATCTGAGCTTCAGTGAAAAATAATTAATAATAGTGAAATCAGTACTACTCGTTTCCAAATGATCGACTTCTTCTCCATGTTCATCAACCTGACAGTTCTCTGGCAGTAAAGAACTGTGCATTTGGAGAGAGAATAAAAGAGGACAGCAGGTAAATGATATTCAAATGTGTCATCTCTTCAGAGAGAAAACTCGACGCTCCCTCAGGAACTGTCTGATGAATATTAATACGTGGTAACAACAGTAGCGGCATGCCAGGCCTGTCAGGTCTGGAGACAGGTTTCTAGTTTGAGGGCAGAGAGCGTCGCTTCTCCACCTCTCACAGCTTTGTCAACTTGTTTTCCCTCTGCGCAACATGGGAGCTTTGTCGCTGGGCTCAGGATTTCTCTTTGCTTTGATATCTTTCCCCAGTTTGCCTTTGGTGTGTACTTCACAGGCGCAGTGGCAGCACTCATTAACAAACTCTGACAATTGTTTTCCTCCTCTTTTATACCACTATACTACCTGCTATCTCACCTAATTGTCCCATGAGGGACATGGCAACAATGAGGACATAAAAATGGCCTTAATTAATCTTAAATTAGCATTTGCACTAATGTCTGATGAAGTTACATATTAATGGTGCAGTTTCAACAACGAAGCAATTTTCATATTGGGAAAATTTTAATTAGAATTCAGAAAAAAAGAGCTCTATTTGAATTCTATTTTTTATGGATTAAAATACATAAATTAGCATCACAGCTGTAAATTATATTTCTAATATTAATATTTACCAATACAATAAACAATGCCAGAGGAATAGATGCAACCATAATTTGATTATATTATCTGAAAAAAACCCAACTCCAACAGTTAATATAATAATTACTTTACATTTAAATGATAATACAGGGATGATAATATTTTTGTAGGCCAGCCAGGAAGTTGTGTCGCCCTGGTTCCCTCCACAAAAAGCCAGTGGGATTTTTACTGTTGTGGCTTATAGGTGAATTTTTCTTCTTAAAAGCCAGGAAAATAATTTTAACTAAAAAGTAAGTATTGAAAGAATTAAATCACAGTACGATGGGTCAGAATGAACTCTTTCAAAACTATATACTGTACATTGATCAGCCACAACATTAAAACCTTCAAAATGACCATTACGTTGAATCAACACCTCTCTGAAACAGCTGAAAGAGAATTTATTTATAGGACTATTGGATTAGAATACACTCGTCTTAGCTAGGTGTTCCTAATGAACTGCCAACTGAGTATAGTTTGGTACCGTAAAGACCCTTAATATTGTACGGCTTGTATCCTTCTTTCATCTCGGTTTCAAATAATTTTGTGCGTCAACCTCAACACACACACACACACACACACATTCACTTCCAATGCTTCAGTTGATGTGAAAATGTGTGCGTGTGATTAGAAATTCACTTTAATTTGCCTTGCAGCTCCACAGAAGGGGGGTGGGGGGTGGGGGTACTTCACTGCATGCAGCAGTAGTCTACGCACAATGTCTATAACTATATCATCCATTTTTTAACGCATAGACAAACGCAAACACAAAGGGCTCCACCTCGCTCATGTGCCTGCTCAAATCGTAAATAGGAGGGTGTGTTGTGTGTGTTGCTGAGGCTCTTGAAGTTTACAGCAGACACATACGATCAAGCCTGACAAAGGCAGTTCACAATATAGAATGACAGCTGTGCAGTGTTCTCGGAGCTGATTGGCATCAGATGTGGGCGTGCCGTGTTTATTCTGTGTCTGTTGTTGTTACATTAGTTCTAAACGAACTGACAGGTTGTAAGAGTCAAACCCCAGATCGCCTGTCAGCCGCTGTCTGTCATGAAGCAACGCTCACCCGGATCTCACCGATGAAGAACTGTATTCTGGAAGTGTAAGTGGAACATGTGGCGGATCACCTTCCACCTCGTAGTTTATCCATATGAAATGAGTCATGAGACAATAGGGATGTCATATCACGCCATAGCTGTCCCTTCAACCATCGATGCTTTAATCCTCTAATACTCTGGAAGTGGCAACTGCATTCTTTCATCTTGTTTCTTTTTGAGGTATTTTCAAACCTATGTTTGGTTTATTCCAGTTAATCGGTTCATGAGTTGGTAGTGCCTTTCCCACTGGTTCTTTTTACTCAGAAGATAATTCAAGCTAGTGATGGGTGATCTGGCAAAAAGAAGAATCACAATCCACGATATGAATGAACAAAGATGTTCTACTTGATTCAGATCTGGAGACTGGGGAGGCCACTGAAGTTCAAGTTTGAGATGACGTTTGCTTTGTGACATGGAGCATTATCCTGCTGGAAGTAGCCATTAGCAAATGGTAAACTGTGGCCAAAGAGGGATGGTCCTCAACAATACTCAGATAGACTGTGGTTTTCAAACCGTCACTGATTGGTATTAAGGGCCCAAAGTGTGTTAAGAAAACATTCCCCACACCATTACACCGCCACCAACCTGGACAGATGACATAAGGCAGGTTGGGTTCATGGGTTCATGCTCTACCATCTGCTGCCTCAGCAGAAATCCTGATTCATCGGACCAGAGTATGTTTTTCCGGTCTTCAACTGTCCAGTGTTGGTGAGTCTGTGTCCGCTGCAGCCTCAGATTTCTATTCTTGGCTGCCAGCAGTGGAAGCTGACGTGGTCTTCTGCTGCTGTAGCTCATCCACCTCAAAGTGGGACTTTGCTCACCACAGTTGTAAAGAGTGGTTATGGGAGCCTTTCTCTCAGCTCCAGCCAGTCAGTCCATTCTCCTCTGACCTCTCTCATCAACAAGGTGTTACTTCCACTGAGCTGCTGCTCACTGGTTGGTTTTTGTTTTCTGCTCCTTTCAGAGTAAAAACTCGAGGGGTGTGAAAATCCCCAAAAATACTCAAACCTGCCTGTCTGACACCAACAATCATGCTACGGTCAAAGTCACTGAAATCACATTTTCCTCATGCTGATGTTTGATGTGAACATGAACCGAAGCTCCTGACCTGGATCTTCAGGTGTTTATGTATTGAACTGCTGCCACATGATTGGATAATGGCATGAATAAGCAGGTGTGCAGCTGTTTCTAATAAAGCGCTCGGGGAGTGTAAAATGTAGGTGATTCATTCTGACAGAGACGGGGGAACGGGGATCCTGTTTTAACATTCAGGAGCACAGTGTATCAGTTCACAGACGGCGGAGGTCATTGAATGAGATTTTGCATTTTTTAATTTACTGACTAAAACTGAAAGGAATTCCTTTGTTGTTTTAATTAAGGTTATTTCTGATTTAGTTTTCATCTTGTTTTTGTCATTGAAAAAAAAACATTTTCTCATGGTTTTTGTCGACAAACTTAACACTGGCTGAGTGTTGGGATGATGTGTTTTTGTTTAAGGATCATATTTTGTAGCAAACGGTTGTTGTCATATCAGACCATCTACTATGTCTGTGTCATCAATATACTTCTACATATAAAAGTTTTTGGATATTTTGAAAGATTATAGAAGAAACACACAAGTGAATGAACCAGAGCAGGATGTTTTTTCCTGTCCTCAGTCAGCTCTTACCTGGTCCCAGTCTATACTGCGGAAAAATGTATGTGACTTGATATCTGTGAAGCCTGTCTGGACCTGGCAGCCCAGCCGCTCCTTGGGATCCTGTTGGAACCAAGACAGCTGGTCAGGAACATTAACAGAATCAACTGCATTTTCCAAACAACGTGAAATTATTCTTGTAATTTGGCATGTAGGTGTAGACAGTGCAGGTTGATTCTACTTCATATGGACAGTAATAAAAGCTTATTATATTTCAGATGTTCCACAGCTCCTCAGAGAATGAAGCAACTGCCCTGTTCACATGTACAATTAAAAAGATCAATACATGTGGACAATTAGTGATAATGTTGGCTCCACATGTTTCTTCCTGCGCTGCATGTGTTACCCCCTCTAACTGCTTCACTTGCACTCTGCTTTTTTAATCACAACAATTATGGTGATGACTTACAGAAGCTAAGTGCATGAGAAAAGCCACAGGGCTATCTGAATAAAAGAAGAAATACCCGCCTGCATCAAAGCTGCACTAACATGTCACACACATCAGAACCTGTAGCAAAAACATGAAACTGGCTGAAATACATGAACACACACTGTTTTGTGAATGAACACACAGAAAAAATGTGTTCATGTTAATTATAAACACATATATTTAAAAAGATCATAGCATTTCTTTAAGGGTTGCACCAGTGTTTTAACAGGTTATAGTTAATGTGCTGAAATGTAGAGTTTTTAATTGTTGTTTTCCACCCTGTCTCAGGCTCTCCGCCCCAATCCCACTGGTTCCTGCTGAAGAGGGAAAACACCTCACAAATACAAATATATAGTTTTATTTAAAAACAAAACAAAACAAAACAAAAAGCCTCAGTAATTTCCTGAAACAGCTGGACACTGCAGCTGTTAACAACGTTACTCAAACAGGAAACAGTGCATTCGTTGGGGACTATTTTCAATGGCGGATTAATCCACAGTTGGTGCTCTAGTGAGTATTTGCAGCAGCAGGAAAGTGTGTGTGAGTTTGAGTCAGGATAAACTACAGTGTGTGTGTGTTCATGGTAAAAGAGGAACATGTCACCCAGTGACAACAGTGTGACTCACTGATGTGTTTTTGGAGACAACAGTGGAGCTTCAGAGGAATAAGATGGTAAATGGCCTGCATTTACATGGTGCTTTTATCCAAAGTGTTTTACAGTTTGATCAGTTCATTGTTGGTCTTGATCTTTTCATGGGATTTGTTGACTATAAGAAAAACACAGAATATCACCAGACTGATAATTTCATCCATCACAGAGAATATTGTCTAGAGATAATCTGTTTCAGCATTTTGTTAAATATGCTTATTTGTTTTCTTTCTGTGAGTGAGATGCCTAAATTGATATGTACACACAGGATGTGTAGTTTGCCCAGTATAGCATAAAGACTGGAAGCAGGGGGGAAACTTACAACAACGTCTACCTCTCACCAATTCAGTTACATGCTGGAAATTATTTTCTACTTTGGCACAGTGACTTGTGGGAGTAACAGTAATGTTGTCAGAAAACCAGTGGAGACGTTGCACATAGGCACTGGCAGATGGATAACCTCCTTGTTTTTATGCTCAGTGCTATGCTAAGCTAGGCTAATTGCATTCTGGCTCTAGCTATTTACCGACAACACTTTTTATCTCACTCTTTGAAAGGAGGCAAATAAGAGTATTTCCCAAAATGTTGAATTATTCCTGAAAGTCCTGAAATTTTTCTCATCTCAGCGATTAGAGATTGATATCGTCACTTCCGTACTTCTGTTTTTAAACTCATCTCATCGTAAACTCAAACCTATTTCATTAAGTGATCAACAGCGAGTTTCGGCTCCCGAGGCTGCAGCACAGACTGTGTGGCTGAAACATGCAAATCCTGCCACAGATTGTTTCTACACTTTATTCTGTATTTCTCTCTGTATACTAGTTTTACTATTGCAACACAGGAATAAACAGACTCTGGCAGTCTGAGCCAAATAAAGAGGCCTTCCCTGGCTTGGCAATGATCCCACACATGATGATTTGACTGAGCAAAAGTGCAAACAGACAGAGAGAGAGAGAGAGAGAGAGAGAGAGGCTGATTGGGAGTGGACGGCTCTCACCTTGTTTAGAAAGCCCTTGAGCACGCTGGCAGCTTTCACCGACAGAGACCTTGGGATGCGAATGGGCTTCTCAAGAATAACTGTTGGCAAAAAAGAGAAGAAAGAAAAGCAACAAAAAAGAGAGAGAGAGAGAGAGAGGGAGAGAGAGAGAGAATGAAAAGGACAATCGTGAGTAGGGAGGAGGATGATTCACGGTCCAACCTGCCTGTGGGTGCCCGTGTCTGCTGTGTGGGAGTCAAAGGGAGGGAGAAGATGCAGAGGACACTGTTCTGTTCTTTCACTCACTTTTGATGGTCTACACACAACCTTGAGACTCCCACAGCTCAACAATGTCACACGAAGGAGAACAAAAACACTCTGAAAACTCATTTTTCCCTCAAAACCTAAATCCAAGGATGCAGCGTTGCTTCACACATTAGTGCTTCACACTGAGGTGACCAGAGTTTCTCTTTTTCAATCTCAGTCCATGGCCATGTGACCGCTGTGTGTTCTTACATCTATGTGGTTATTTTCCATCAAACGTTTCAGGGTAACACAAGTGGCTGTTGCACCAAAAAACACCAGAACAAACCCTGAAATGTCAAATATACGGTTTAGATTCAGTTCATTAATTATAAAAACATGTAAGGCTGTACAACAAGCTTCATTCAAGCTATTAGTTCACGTTTTATTTGAGGAGAACTGCTTTAGAAGCAGGGGACAGGAACAAGCTGACCTAGTGCCGTCTCTTCTCTCTCTTCTTCTCAAAGAGCGACCCCTGGTGGTCCGCGAGTAACTTTGGTAAAATATCATGTTTTAAATTTAGTATCTCTCAAACTGTCTGCGAGTGACCACAAAGCCTACTAGTAAGTAGTCTATAAGTGTTGTTTTCAGGATTAAATCAATTCATATGTAAACTAAAACATTATTATTTGAATTGGCTGTTTTGCAGACTTCAGCCATGTAATCGACTCATGTAGCTACACCAGTTCACAGATTATGTTACGATTTTAAATGTGGATGAAGCCAACTGTACATTGCCGGGCGCTAAAAAAAGACAGCTAGCAAGTTTGTTTGGAATCCTTGGTCCTTCAAACTGTATTTAAAGCAGACAGACATGTCAGCTGGTATCTTTGCGCCATCTGACCACAAGTAGGGTATAAACTAACTGCAAAGAACTGCAAGGAATCTTTTAAATTAGCAACGTTAACGCTACCGACTGACTCGCATCAAGCTGGCAACACTGTGGTGCTGGTTAGCAAGCAATTTCCTCCCTCCTGTTGTCTAGAGCGGAGCGCTTCTAAACTGCTATTGGTTGCTGCAGAACCGCGTCACAGCCCGTTACCATAAAGTTGCCTGGATTTCAACTTTCCCCCATCACTCAAGACTGCTCGCCGGCAAGAGACGCTGGCTCACATAGAAAATGAATGATTTTGACGTTCTCGCCACTTTTGGTCTGAACGTACAGTTATGGTTAACCTGCCCTGGGATACTATATAAATGTAATAAACAGCCTTAATTGTAATTCAACATAATTCTTCTTTTTATTTTTATCCATCCCACCTCTGAGACCTAAACCTGCTCGGTCCCTTTAATCTCATTAAAAACACATCCGCTCAGGGAAATTACACCCAAAACAGAAACGTGGTGATGCTCAACAAGCTCCTCTCTGGTGCTCTACGTCATCGCAGCTGAATTACTATTGGCTGACGGTACAAACTGGTGAGACGACAGTCTGATGTTTATTCTAACCAGGTCTGATCGATCCATTGGTGTGGCTGTTGTTACCAACCTGACCAAGGACAGCTGATAAAGCAACAGTTTAAATCAGTTGCTTCCATTATATTTCAGTTATTAAAACCTTGTGGCTGGTTTCGCCTCTGAATCTTATGTTTGCCAGTCTCTCTCTCTCTCTCTCTCTCTGTCTGTCTAAAGCCTTGGGACTGGCATGTGGAGCCCTGATACCCAAAGCAGGGCTTAGCACAGGGTCTAGCAAGATGGCATATGGCTGGGTGGCTCCTATAGCGACAGGGCTGGTTTCCGTTGGCAGGCACTCATCCAGAAACCTGGTGCTCTACCGGTGAGACCGCCAGGAGGATGGTGCTAGTGGCAGATGCTAGCCACGGAGCCACGCGATGCTCCTGACAGTCACAGCAGAGACGTTATGCGTCACACGAGGCTTCTGTAGTATGGAGGAATGTCTGTCATGGAGGACTGTGTGGGTGTGAGGGAAGGGGGAGTGGGTGAGGGGGTGAGCTATGTATGTTTACCATATGGATTGAGGAAACACATATGTATAATAGTAGGACAGATACTGGATACAGCCACTTTGAAATCATCTCATTTATGTGTTTTAGGTTGTCACGGTGATGTTGTGAGGTTGTCACACACAATCAAAAAGACACATCCACACTAATGTCATAAATGACCCTGATTCATGTTTGCTTCAGCATCTTACAGAATTAAGTAAATGTGCATGGGTGTCATTTCTTAGCTGCCTTCTTTCTAACACCCAGATCCATAAAAATTATTTACATGTAAATTTTGCAGAATTATAATTTGCTCATCATTTGACACCTGGAGCAGACAGAAGAATTAGACGAAGCAAATGGACTGTACTTATATAATGCTTTTCTAGTCTTTTCTATCACACACACTCACACACCGATGATACATTAGCAAATCAGGGTTCAGTATCTTGCCCCGAGGAGCCGGGAATCAAACCACCGACTTTACAATTAGAGGACAACCTGATCTACCTCCTGAGCCACAGCCGCTCCAGTGCAGCAGTCGGAGCAAATCCAAGGAGCAGAGATGCACATTAATGCTGGGAAATATGAAAGTGGCGAACATGCAATCAAGCGTCAAGCCAAGATAATACATGTCTTATTGTCGATGATATGTGTTTTTGTTTTTTTCAGATGGTTGTGTATATGAGCAGGATGGTTTCTACTGAACACAACATTGACAGTTTTGATTGCATTTACTTTCTACTGAAGACACAACTGTCAAACAGAGCCATCTGTGGAAACCACCCCATCCGTACCCAACCCCCCAACTTCATGGCACAGTGGTCCCCCCTCCTCACAAATGTATTATCTTTGCATTAAGAAGATATTAGAACATGCAGTAAAACTGGCTTTTTGGCTGGGGAAAGAAACAATGACAGAAACTGATTATTTAAGAGAAACAGGTCAGTCTGTGCTTCACAAAAAATGTAGCAGCACATTAAAAAAATACCCATATGTAAGCATGAGTCCAGACTGAGGTCATTCTCCCTCAGTTCATTTTGCTATGTGAGGCTTTCCAAGTACCAGTAACCGCTGGCTTTAGATGTCTACATCCATCTCCTTATACTATTAAAATCATCACATAAAAAGTTCCAGCAACAGGAAATGTGCTCATAAAACAGTAAGTTCTGGGTGATATTTCCTGATACTCTAATTCTAACAGTTACTTTGCAGTTTGACTGATGGAGGACAGAGAGACCTGTGTTATCAGCTGCCTCAGTGTGGTAATTTGGCGACGTACCGGTTCAAATGAAAATGCTGTTATGCTGCCAACTAATGTAGAAATGCTGAACTGTTCCTCTCATGCATCCTAAATCTCATCTGTAAGAGAGGCCGTGATGTACTGCCAGATTTTCCACAGTTCATGAGGGGTGGGGGAGCAGACATTACAGCATGTGTAAGCAGCAGCACATCATTACATGAGTTCTCAAATATTAACCCATTTCTCACACAAAACAAACTGTAACAGCATAATTTCAATTTTTAGTTAATAAGTTCCATGGAGATACAGCCAGCTGTCACAGTCTCGTCATGCTTTAAGACATTAAAACCAGAATGGTTTTTAGCCAGGTCACTGTGCATATTTTCACTCATCTAATGGGCTTTGAAGAGTTTAATTAGTAGAATTTTCTCTGACTATGTGATCTGTCAAATGAATTTGCGCCACACAAATCACTAAACTGGATTTCCAATGAGGAAATAAGGTGGAGATTTGTGAATTTACAAAAAGAAAAAAGGAAAATAACACAGGAAAAACATTTTTATCAACAGGAAATGTATGTTCTCCAGCTGTTAATTCCCTTACCAGGCTTTATACTCACTAATGTGATATATGACAATGTCTTGTATGAACAAGTAAACTAACTAAAACAAATTAACATTTGAGAGAAATAAAATTAGCCCTGCTTTCTGAGATTCTTCCATTTTAATGAAGCATACTGTACCCATCTAAGCCTGGATTTACACAGACATAAATCCTTTACAGCCTGGAGCTGATTGTTATTCCATTACATGGAGTCTATTTTACCTACTCTCAGAATATCAGTTATGTGTCACAAAGGGTTAAATTAACATGCGTTTGTTTAAATGGCACCAGCCTGCCATGTGCGCTCAATATTCATATTTGATTTCCCACTACTCCTCTATACTCCCAATCCCTTTAACCATAGAGAATGGAGTTAGGAGCTGGGTTCATTCTTGCTGAAGGAACAGGGACAGATGTAGGACAACATGAAGAGAGGATTAAAAAGAAACTGTCGGCAGGAATTTTCTCAATAAAAAGCTCTTTTAAAAGTGAAAATGTGCTTTTAGTTACTACCTATCGTCAGAACTACAGTCACTGACAACTTTCAACATTTAGAATGATTAAAGTATTTACTGTTTCTTGTCTTTACATTTTTTAGAAAGCATTCACATAAGTGTTATGGCCATGACATTCAGTTGGTCAATCCACCACTGTTGTTCAAAGTGAAATATCTTGACAGATATTGGATGGATTTCCCCCCAGAGGATGAACTCTAATGACTCATGAGACACTAGCGCCACCAGCAGGTTAATGTTTTTTTTTTTAGTTAAGGGTTAAATGTCTCAACAACTATTTGATGTGTTGCCATGAAATCTGATGAACATTCATGTCGCTTTTGGATGAAGCGTGTCATCAAATAGCTGCAAAAAGTTATTACAGTCCCATCAGCCTCAGCTTCACTTTGTCTTAAGAGCTAACTAGCAAATGTTAGCATGCTGACTAAGATGGTGAACATGGTAAACATTATACTGTACCTGCTAAACATCAGCATGTGAACATTTCTGATGTTAGTGTTTAGCCCTGAATACAAAGTCACAAAGCTTCTTGTGTGGATGTAACACCTTGTTTGCCTTGCTAGCAGAATGGCCTAAGGTTAGCAATGCCTGCATGTTGGTCGATCAGTCTATTTGTCAGCCCAATACTGGTTCAGAGCAAGGTTTGCTATGGGATTTGGTACTTAAGGTGCCCTGAGGATGACTATGATGTGGTGACCCTCTAATAGTTCATCTGACATCATCAGGTCAACATTTCCTTTGTAAATAGTTCCTTTGTACGCTTAAAGAGTGGTCTTTTAAATCTGTGGTCTCTATATGATTCAACCTTTTGAAAAACATTTTGCTAGCCAAGTTGACCTTTCCTGTGGAGGACACTCGCAGGTAATTGAAATTTTCAATTTCCACTGGGCAGATGCTTACAAAATCAAAAAAGGACATTCCTTCTACGCCAAAAAAATAACCTTTTCTATGTGGTCACTTGTTTCAAACCCCTGATAGCTTCATGAAACATACGGTTTTGGTAATGTTTCTTTTATGAGACAGAACAATGCAGACAGCTACTTGTTGGTAAACCACATGCAAAATTGTTCACTAAAAAGAAAAAGAATTAAATTCCTCTCTCTCACCTTGAAAGAGGTACTCCTCTGTGTTCATGTCAGGATTGTCAGTGATGATGTCAAATGGAGACCTCCCAGCCATCATCTCAAACATCAGCACACCCAGAGCCCACCAGTCCACACTGAAGCCTGAGAGGGTGGGAACGAAAAGACATTCAGATATTTATTCAGATGAGTGTGTGGCATGAAAAGACATTTGGAAGGACTTCTTCCCAAACTTCTCCCATCACACCAGAATAAATCACAAACTCAGGCTGGTCATTGTTGGAGATTGTCTGCGTGAATGTGTGCTGCTTTGCATCTTGGCCCACCAAAGCCCAGTCTTTGTTTTTTCATGAATCTTTTGACTATTGGGAACCCTTAAACCAAAGATATGGTGGTTGGCATCAGTGTTTAGACATGAACTGATCCCTTCCGGTACGACTCCTGTGCTCACCGTAATCCTCTCCTCTGAGGATCTCAGGTGCGATGTAGTTGGGAGTTCCACAGAAAGTACTGGTGGTGTCACCTGGTCTGATCCCTTCCTGGGTAGAAGAAGAAGAAAAGGAAACAAGTGCAAGGGAGAGAATAGCAGTTGCAGAGATGGAAGAGTGTGGAAGATATGATGAGTACAAGAACATGAATGGTGGAAAAAAAAAAAAAACAAAGGCACTGTTAATACTTCCAGTCGATTCTGATGTACTGCATTATTGATAACCCTACGCCAGCAGTCCACAGTCTACTGGAAAAATCAATCTATCTCTTACCTTGCACATGCCGTAGTCTGTGAGCTTGATGTGTCCCTCATGGTCCAAGAGAACGTTGTCCAGCTTCAGATCGCGATAGATGATGCCCTTTTCATGTAGGAAGTTCAGAGCGATACAGATTTCAGCAGCATAAAATCTGTGAAGAAGCAGGGAGAAATGAGGTGTCAGATCTATCCTCTACCGCCTCCACCAGGCCAAATATTCCCACCTGTACACCAGGAAATATCAATATCAACAGCCACTCGTAGCTGTACATGATGTTTTGTCAAAGTCACAATGGAAATTCTCAGACCTAATGACATATTTGTAATATTTCCTGCACAGCACATACATGAAATGAGCATTGTCCCATTAATGTAAAAGCACAATATAATAATGTAAATGTACAAAATTGATAACCATCTTAGTCACAGAGAGATAAACTGTGATTAAACCACAGAATAAGGGTTAGTAGTGTTGCGATCTTTGTGATAAAGGAAAAGCTCTGCATCTCTACCTGTAACACTCGAGTCACATTGTCATCCAGAGGATGAACCTTTTCCATTCTAAACAATCTATGAATTTTCATCTGAGTACATACAGTACATGCCAGAGAAGTGAAATGAACCCACTTGATTCTATAACAGGTCCCATATTGTATTAAGTGAGATTTCCATGTCTTTTTTAATTATAAAGCAGGTCTAGGTTCTACATTAACACTGTGAAAGTATCAAAGCACTCAGTCAACAGAGAAACGCACACAGCCTGTGTTCAGAAACTGAGCCTTATAATGAGCCGTCAGGACTTCTGTAACTTTGTGATGTCACATCAAAGCAGTCACCATATTTAGCCACGCTCCAAACCCAGACCCACCATTCAACCTTGCAGAGCTCAGAATCCCCTCTTCTGATAAGCTCACCGAACTGTAGATGCTAGAGCTACAGAGAGAAGCCTGAAAGGGGAGATGTAAAACTACATTGAGATAATTTTTGGTTCTTAAAACTACAAATATATCTCCTTATGGATCAACACTTAAAAAAAAAACACAGGAAAGTGTAAAATTTGGGACCTTTAATTTTGTTTAATTTAATTTGTGCATGACAATGTTAGCCCCACTACTAGCAAAGCTCGAAGAACAGCAAGATTCTCCAGCATGTTGCTCATTCTATCCAACACATATATATTGAGGATCTAGGGGGCACTTATGTAACTTTTATTAAATGTTGGGAAACTTTCAGCACATTGTCACTGTGCTTTGACGTAATTTCCCTGTTTGGTTTGTTATAAAGCAATCAAACAAAATACAGAAATACAAAAATATATAATGAACATGCAACACATTTGTTTACGTCTAGTTTATCAATGAGTTCTGAAGTTTAAAGGACTTTTCATCAGTATATTTAAGTTATCAAGATTATTTATTCTGATCCTGTGAAAATATTTAAAGTGAACATTACTCTTTACATACTAATGCTTTAACAGTGACTAGATGTACTGTGCGCCTCTTCGGTGAGTCAGTAGCATGTTTTCTCTCCATGTGTAGGTAGTGTGTATTCTGTCTCTGGGAGATAAGCCTTCATTAACACTGATGAGCCTCTCTCCGTCTGCCTGTTGTAAATCCACGATTGTCAAACACTGAGGGAAAGATTGTCGTGAAGCAATGTTTGACAGAGAAATCACAAATCCCACATTGCTCCCCCACGTTTTCACTGTGACAGCCCTCATTGTACAGCGTTGTTTCGTTGCTGGCATCAGACTGATAGAAGCTGCGTCCTATCGGCAGCACCATCCGTCGCCCACCGGCCCGCCTCCCCCACTGCACGGGGGAATGCAGCAGGGCTCTCTCTAAGAGCACTGCTCATGAATATGTACAATCATTATGAGTGATTAACATGCTGCTTTGCATATGTACAGCCACTGTCTCCAGAATACAGATTGCAGGGGCCGATTGGGGCCCAACAGTGCCTCTCTAAATTACCCAGCCTTTGATCCTGCATTTATCAGAGCCGCAGTTGGAGTGCCCTGCAAGTAGACTGGCACAATGAATTATGGGTGCTCATTATATTTCTCAGAGGTGGGAAAAAAAGAGTGTTAAGTTGGGTTTTGGCGGCATTGCCAAATCCATGCTGCTAAAGGTTCCCATTAAGCCTAGGTTTGTGAGGAGTACTTAGAGGAAGTATGCTGTTGAGGAACAGTTTAGACTGAGTGCAAAGAAGGTGAATATAAAAGCATCTTCAGAGATGCACACCCACTCCAGCTGTCCCACACTAAAAAACAACATGCTTTCAAACTGATGCTTTTTGTTCTAACTGAAAGACAACAACTACAGTGCACACACTCTGCCCTTCACATAACACTGTCACGTGAAGTACAGAGGAACCACCTGGAGGAAGTTCAGTCAGTCTGCCCAAATAGCATGGATGTGTTTCCTGTGTAGCCGGCTGACTCTGCCATGTCAACTCAACCAAGACCCAGTTATAAATTCACCCTCTTGTCTGTCATGCCCTGGTCATGCAGCCAATTCCTGGAGGCCTCACTGCAGTACCTCAACTTAGTCCTGCTATCTTTAAAATAGCCTGAACATTTGAGAACAGCTCTCCACTTCAGTTACATTTAAAGGACCGGTGTGTAATATTTAGTGACATCTAGTGGTGAGGTAGCAGATTGTAACCTACTGAATACCCCGCCCCTCAACCCTCCCTTTCCAAACATGTAAAAGAAAATACGGTGGACTTCAGGTCATGTGACAAGGCAAAAGACCCCCTCTAGAACCAGTGTTTGGTTTGTTCATTCTAGGCTACTGTAGAAACATGTGCAACTGCAACATGGTTTCCATGGAAGATGACCAGCTCTTTATGTAGATAAGAAGGGCTCATTCTAAGCGAATTAACCAACAATGATTCTTAGTTTCAGGTGCTTATACACTAATGAAAAACATAATTATGAATATTATATTCAATTCCGCCTCCCTCAAATCCTACACACTGGTCCTTTAAAAACGCTACTTATACATGCACCTCTGGTATGAGTTAAGATCCTTTCCATGTGAAAGTAATACAGTTAAAGATTATATACTTAAATACAGATGCTTAAATTCTGGACTCTGACTTTTTAGTCATGTATGTAAACAGATATGCTAACATCTGGATATTTACCTTGCATGTTCTTCTGGGAGCTTCCTTTGTCGTTGCATATGAAACATCAAGTCCCCGCCATTCACATATTCAATCACCAGAAATAACCTGGAAACCAGAGCATAATGGGAAAATGCATCAGTATACAGGGGATCTTTTAAAAATGTTAACACTAGAGAGTTTAAAAATTTTTTAAAAATACACACATACGCAGACAAAAAAGGTCTTTAGTATAGTAGATATAAAATGGGACATGTGCTTTGTCTGTTTATGTCTCTTTGATTTAAATGGATCTGTTCCTTGAGAATTTTTCTGTATCTTTAAATATGATTCTACCAACAAAAAAGTCTCGACTCATAAGTCCCTAATGAATGCTACAGAATCAATGCTAGAGGAAATTATGGGTTGGTTCTTGTTAAGTTGTTGAGTTATGGCCTTGTTTTGTAAGGTCAAAGTGACCTTGACCTTTGACATTTGACGATCAAATTCTAATCAGTCAATCTTTGTGTCCAAGTGAATGTTTGTACCAAATTTGAAGAAATTCTCTATAACTGAGATATCACATTTATCAGAGTGGGACGAATGGACAGACAGACAACCTCAAAATATAATGCCTCTGTCTCACTTTGTCAACTGAATGTCTAGTATTGTTCACTATTTCATATGGCTGCTTTATGTGTTTTAATAGTTTTTGGACATGCTTTTGAGAAGATTGCAGCACTGCTCTGCAGCTGCACATTGGCTAAAAATATCTAAAATGGAGAATAAAACGCTCTGCACACTTCCAAGGTAAGTATTTCATAATGAAGCCAAGCTTTTGATGAAGAGACCTTCATCAAGGCAAATGTTTGACAAAGAGGATTCTCAAAACTTACAATAACATCAAACAAAGCACACCTGTGTTTTTCCATGCATGTAAAAACCGAGGGTAAAGCAATGTAGAAAGCCATCAGAAGATCAAAATAATACTTATATATACTTATACTATATATATATTTACTATACTTATAAGTATAAGATATAAGGGGAAGAAACATCAGGAGAACTGTTGAAGTGCACAAAATATATTATGGCCTTAAAGCATATTAAAGGTCCCATATTGTATAAAGTGAGATGTCCATATCTTTTTTGATTATAAAGCAGGTCTAGATTCTATGTGAAAGAATCAAAGCGCTCAGTCCACAGAGAAATACACACAGACTGTGTTCAGAAACTGAGCCTGAAAACAAGCCGTCAGGACTTCTGTTACTTAGGGATGTTATAATGAAGCAGTGACCACCCTCAGCCATGCCTTAAGCCCAGCCCACCTGGACCCACCAACCGAGTGCTTACGTGAAATCGGCCATTCATAAAACAGTCAGCCAATCAGAAAACAGGCTCAGAGTCAGAGTGGTTTATGGTTCTTAAAACCAAAAATATATCTTCTTACGGATCAACACTTCAAAAAAAAAAAAAAAAAACACAGGGAAAGTGTAAAATATGGGACTTATAATATAATCCATCAAAGCAAAATGCTGCTAAAATCCACTTTTTACCAGGATGTTCTAAGCTCTTAGATTCGTCATGCCCTGATGAAGTCCAAGTGACTGAAAGCATCACAGTAGTTTTAGGGCAGTGGAGCTCCATGAGACAGAGGCATAGGATGTCAGGCTTTTGTTACACAAACAATAGTTAACAGGAGACATTCATTTCCATGGGATTTGTTGATGATAATAAAATCATAAAATACACCAACCTCATGCATTAATGAAGTGCAGACGCTCATCAAACTAATATGTTACATTACTGTAAATTTCTGTCAGGTGCTGTGAGCTGTGTGAGAAGTAAAGTGCGAGCTTCACCCTTTTCAGGCTCTTACCGACTTTCTGTCTGGAAACAGGAGTGCAGGCCTACTAAGAAGGGATTGGTGGACGCCTGCTCAAACACATGCTTCTCTGTCTGCACCCAGTCGATATCCTGGGGAGATGAGGCGAGACAGACGGAGACAGAGATGGCATGAAGGAAAGATAATGTATTAACAATCAATTTGTCTGATCAATACACTTGCACAGACAGATAGAGAGAGACCACAGCGCAGATAAAGAATGCAGTTACTCCAGACAACACTCCTCTCACTCAAGATTATCCTCAGACTGTTTTGCTGCATAAACACCAAGCCTGTCTTGAAAACCAACAGTGAGTGTTTGACGAAATGACATAGAGACAGAGCTGCTCTTTTATAATGTTATAATAATGTTTTGTCAAAGGCATTTGACTAAATGTTTGGACACAGTCAAATACAGTAGTGGTATTACACTAGTATTACATTAATGGTAAGACCTGAGCACCTCACCTTTAGGTTTGGAGCTGGACACCTACTTGTCTTACTTCCTGAGTCTCTCGGCACAGTGTGTGATCACACACTCACTCACTTGCCTGTTTGAGTTTTTTGTTGTGATTAAAATTGTAAAGTTTGATATAAAACATCAGCTCAACCTCAAGTGGTGTGATGATTGCTTTAAACAAGTTGAGTTTTTCCTGCAAAGGTGTAACTGTGACTGTATATCATATGTTATTGGATTATTATTAATACAAATAGATTAACATGCAAGTAAGAGTATTATTTAACAAATTATATCAAAGAGGGGTTTCTAGATTTCTAGTCAGAATCCTGATTTTCTGGAAATTTCTGTATATGTTCTGTTCCATGTGAATATCTTGGGTTCCCCAGCAAAAAGGGAATCATTTATTTCATTATAATTCCATCCATCAATAACACAATGACAGAATGTGTGACTGTTTTGGTCATGGGTTTCAAACACTTTCTGGAATAAAACATCTAAAAGCAAAACTCTCCTGAGAAGGAAGTCCATGGTCTAATTTGTGTCAGTATAAAGGTCCTTGATGTGTAAAAGTTTGAGAACCACTGCTCTAGATGCCAATATGTAAATGTCTGATTATTGTAGTTTGTTTTGTTTTTGAGTGGATTTCTTTTTTCCCTCTTTTCCTTGAGCTGTGTCCTTAATAATGAATGAATGAATGAATAAAGTTTATTCCTATATCTCCTTTCCAAATCAGATGTCACAAAGTACAAAGAGTAACACGTGAAATACAGATATTTATAAACCTACAGTATCTTTATACAGAAATCTGTTCTCTGGAATATCCAGAGTGTATCATTATTATGAGTCCTCTGTGGTTTTAATTGCTCATACTTCAGTTGCAGAGAGCTGTTCAAGTTTAGCCTGAGGTGAGGATGTTTGATGCTGATTTAAAGTGTCATTAAGTTGACGATGGTTTATGTTTTATGTAAGCTAAAACAGAGTGTGTCTGAATTCTGAGTTCCCCATGCTGCGCTCCGACACCGTATACTTAATTTATAGCACCACAATAGAGACCCCATATTGTGAACATGATACCAAATTCCTTCTGGTCAACTCATTACTAATTAAGGAATTTATAATTATGCAGAATTCACCATCACAACACATCTCCTGTTGGTCATTTCATCTCCTTTAATAGTTTGTAGTCAGCTCTTACAAGCTTCCTTTGATGTGAGGCATTAGACTACTGCAAAGATGAATTATTAAATGAATGTACACGAGTATAGCCATTAATAAATGAAAATGGGATGTTCACTCAAAACACTGATAGAACACAATGATTTCCTCAAATCTTTTATGGAATCAGTTTTGTTTTATTCACAGAAAATTTGGTTTTTAACACTGGATTTAAGTATCAAGTGTTTCTGTGTGGAAACCAAAAAAAGAGGATGAAGCCTGCGACATCATCTATGACATCCTGAGTTAGTTGTGCAGATGCTGGATGATGCAGTTCCTCTGGACAGTGTGGATACATGAGCCCATGGGTCCGTGTTTTTTTTTAAAAGGAGTTATATGTTGAGCAACGGCACCATCTAGTGGCCGTATACACAAACAACAAAGCAAATTCAACAGGCTTCAGCTCTCTTCTTTTATCAGGTCCTATTCATCTCCGTACAATCGCTCTCTTGTAACTTTGTCTTTGATTATTTTAATGTGTACACAAAGCACACTGCGACGAGTTCAGTAAATGAACTGTGCAGGATAAACACACTCTCCTTTCCTTTATACTGTAATAGTGAACGATCAGAGGTGCAGTAGCCTTCACGTAATTTCACAAGAGGTACAGATGATTAAAAGGCTCAAGATCACATACTTCAGTTCTGTTATTTCATTATTTTTTCTCAATAAACTTTTTTTATGGTGTTGCTTTTCTTCAGTGTCCAATAATAAAAGATGATTTGAATTCTTTCCCGAAGTGTCCTTGCAAAATGAAATAATGGAACAGAAGCGCGGCTTGTCTAATTTGGGATGAATAGTATGACCATCGAGGACACGGTGAGTCTGAAGAAGTCTTACAGAAGTTGTGTTAACTTAAGTTCACAGACTTTGCTTTCCAACTGATGAGTTTTGAATTATTTGGCCTTTGTTCAAATTTGACTGACTGTCTGAACAGCAAACATCAGAGTATCACAGTGGTTCAGAAATACACCTCGCAGCACCTCTTTAAAGTTCATTAACATGTTGCTCAATAGTTTAATCTGTACACAAACAGGAATGTGAAAACATTTTTTTTTAACATTTGGATGCAGTGACTGTGTGCAGCTTTCAGAGAGAGAGGGGAGGGGGAGAGAAGGGGTGCAGGAGGAAAGAGAGCAGAGACAATACATTCACTGCATCCAGCACTGCTAGGTGGAAGGATACACCACTGCTTGACAAGAAATAGTTCCAGCATGTAACTCCCCCTAAAACTGTAAATTATTGCTGTACATTTCTGTTTGTGTGCAAATTAAACTAATGCAATGCAACATGTTCATCAGTGAGCTGTAAAGGTGTTAGTACGAGCAGGCTAGCTATTTCCTCCTATTTCATTGGAGGAGGTATGTGAAAATGTATAATTGTAATTTGGGTGAATTCACCCTTTAAGAGACTAAACATGGAAGTGTTTTTATATAGTTATAGTTATAGTAATAGTTTTTCTCCATGAACACTTCCAAATAAATTGTTTCTTAAACCATGGAAACAAGGACACACTGCGCTCTTCCAGCTACACTCACATTAATAATAAATATATAATGCGAATGATGTGTGTGTGTGTGTATTTCCTGCTGTAAGAGCATGATGCAGTCTCTTCCTCTTTAAAATGAATTTCACGTCATGTTCATCTGGCAATTCATCACTCCAAAAAATATACCCGGATTTTATCATCTCCTGTGAGTCACCCACTCACTGACTTCTGCTTCCTCCTCAGCCTTTCAATTCATGAGCTCTCTGCCACTTTTGTGTCATTTCCAACCTTGCTTTGCCCCCCCCCCTTACCCCATTCTTTTTCCTCTTTCCTTTCAGAAGCTCCAACTAGTTTCTGACTCAGTCTTCTTCACTCATTCCTGCTTTCCATCTCCCCAAACATCTTTCACTGTTCTATTTCCACCCTCCTTCCACCAACCTCTGCCCTTCACATTACACCTCGATCCTTCCTTTCCTCACTGATCACTGAATCACTTAGACCTGTTAAATAGCCCCAGCAGTTCTCAATCCGTGCCACCCCCGCCCCAGAGCTGCTGCTTTTCATTCTGTCCGGCTGATCAGGGGCTGCCTCCTTGAGATGCAAGGTCAAAGCAATTAAATAGACGATGTAATCCAAAACCAGCAATCCTCTAAGTCTAAGAGCGTGTACTGAAAGCGTGATTCAAAAAGGTATTTAAAATTCATCTCCTCACCTATAAAACACATTAGACTCACTGATTTCCCTTTCACCTATCTTGAATCAGTGCAGAAGCCCTACACATCATCACCTTTTGTGTCTTGAAACGAGTTCCACCCCACAGTGCAGCACACATCTGCTGGTCTAACAGCATCATGTCATTTGATGTCCACGGCACACGGACACAAAAAAGCGGTCGAGGTACAGAAGCTGGGCTGTGTGTCTCTGGGAAGTGAAAGTGATTAAACTGCTGCAACGGAGCAGTGGCGCATGTTAAAGCTGGGAAATAGGACAGTGGCAGATTCCGACGTTTCTACGTGTGGGTTTACATAGAAGAAATCAGTAGGTATTGTACGGTATACTGTATATGCTACTGGCGTGTGTGGGCGCGGTTTATCCACAAGAACGACCCATTCAGTAACGTCTACGTCTCCAGGTAAACCAAAGGTAAGAAGAGTTTGTGCAGAGATAAACAGCTGAAGACAAACATCAATCTCTGTGTTCATTACTGGACACATAGCACCACAATGCAAAGATCAACTTTAGGTGTGAGATATATTTTACAGTTGAATGTAGGTTTCTACTACGCTTGTAATCAAACAGAATAGTCACATGGTGAACACAGGCTAGCCAGACTTATTTAGAAGAGAAAATCAAAGCAAACAGTCAGACTACCAATACTTCAGCTGCTCTTACTTTCAGTTTCACTTCCATGAGGGGTTTTGATAATGTGGAAGAAAACTGTCTGATCGTTTAGCTGCTCCTGTTTCTTCACCTGTTGGACTTTGTTGTAGCAATGTACTTGTGTTTGCAGAACTAAGCCATTACTTTGGCGAGTACAATGTTATCGTAATAGAAATAATGGAAAAATGTCATTTAAAAAATAAAACCCAGAATTATCTTCTGGTGAGACAGCACTCAAAGATTCCTCAGGTTCAGTCTAACCGCTGACCTGAGTGAAGCGGCTTCCACTTTCTCTCTATCCCTTCCTTTAATGTTGTTGATGAGTCATGGTCTCACACAGTGACCACTTACACTAAGTGTCTGTATTGTCTGTCCATTTCAAATGAAGCCTAGTTGTGATCTTTTATCTTGTTTATCTCATTTAAATGAGAAAAATAAAGACATATTGGCAAATGCCGCTCTGAGACAGGAGCAGAGATGGTTCATGTTTAGTGTGGTAACAAGTGTATCCACGATCTGGTCCGTCTGTCAGCATCAAGCAGCTCTAAGTACCTTGCGTGTAGCTATGTCCCTGTTTCATCAGTGCCTCACCTCATCATCGTGGACGAGCTCCTTCTTCACCACCTTCATGGCGTACACTTGCTCGTTCTTCTTTAGCCGAACCAGCAGGACCTTGGCGTAGCTGCCACGCCCGATCACCCGGATCAAGTCAAAGTCACCCAGCCCAAGAGCCAGGCCCTGGGACAGCTTGATGCCGTCAATGCCGTCCACTACTGCTTTGATGTCCTGCAGGGGGCAGAGGAGTGTGTTCAAAATAAATATGAACCTTAAGAGTTTTAGTTTGAATTAGACTGAATTTATTTTAGGCAGAAGAATGATCACATAAAAACACTTTCTAAATAATTTCAAACACAAAATGATTTATGGCTTTTTCCAAATATGTGATGTGTGTATGATATTCAAAGGATGATTATTTGATAAACTTCAGATTATTAGCATTTCATATTATTATCTATTATATGAATGATGAAATAAATTCCGTAGTGGTGTTTGTTGTTGTTGTAGTGTTGTATCTGTTTAAAACTGTTTGGAAAGTGTGAGTTGAAAGCCAACTAGGGCCAAGAGTTAACAATTAGCCACAGCTATAAACCCTCTGTGCTACTCATCAGTTTCATGCTCTGTATTGGAACTATGTTAAATAGCATCTTCTCTATTAAATGAATAAATAAAATAAAAAAACCTTCTCACCTCTGTATCTGCATCTTCTGTTTTATCCACTGTACAGTTGTGCGGTAAAAAAGGTACTGCAAAAAACAGATACACACAGTAATTGAATTATGAGACACTTGCAATGGAACAGAACTGAACCTGCACTTATTGATTTAACATGTTGTTCATTTCCTGGCCAGCAGAGGGAGGTAGAGTACACAATAAAGTCTGGCCATCCACAGGAAACACCAAACTAGGTCAATCCGCATGGGGTCCCAGAACATCTCATAGCAGGGACCCCCAAACAGTCCGGCACATCAGTCCTCAGTCTCCTATAATAGGATTTAAGGCTCTGTTCTATGGGATCCCATCAGAGAGCAGTAATGTGGTTAGATAACAGTGGAGAGTCAGTGTTACATAAGCAATGACAGTGAATGTGAGCTTAAGCTACCAGGGTCTACAGCGAATCTTTTCAACAAAGTTCTATTATTCATTAGTCTGAGACTCTAGGATTTACATCAAGAGTCCCTGACGGCTCCTTGATCCCACTCTGGTAGCCATGCACTGCTGTATATACTGTACTGTGCATGGAGTATACAGTACAAACAGTGTCTTCAAATGTACAACTACGGAAAAAAATACTGCCATAACTCTTCCCTCTAAAGTCACAGGAGCTGTGTTAAGTCATGTATGCTTGTGTGTTTGTTGCTGTGATACAGGTGTCACTGTCGTGCTACTTCAATGTGAAGAGCAGATTGTGGATTGCGGATGTAAATGGCCACCGAGTCAGACATGTCTGTACCGTTTGGGCAGTTTCACAACAATAAAGTCTGACTTATTTCAATCCTAAAAAGTTAGCAACACTATCCCCAGGCTGACTCTGAACTAAGAGCCATGTTTTCATGGTGACAGTCGTACTTACTGACTCCCGGCTCCATGTAACAAAAAAGAAGGAAAAGATGGCTCATAATAAGTGGTTTGCTGAAAATGCTGTGGTGTGTGCATGATAGATCTGAGACATTACAAAAAACTGGAGCCAATAACATGGCTGCTGTCAACTCCCTTGTTCCAAAAAATAAGAAAGAAAGTGTCTTACTTCCATCTGTGTCCTCTGTATCATCTGGTGGAAGGTCCACCTCTTCACTCTTAGCGTCTGAAGGGGGCTCCTGCGATGGCATGACTGGATCCTGAAGAAAGAAGTAAAAAAATCCACTTAAATATCCCCCAACACGTTCCCCCAAATACCCGCTGAAATATCCACTCAGGCTTTTACACTCCTGGAAGAGCTTATGATGAATCATGTTTGCAAGGACGAAGGAGAAGTCTGCTCTCAGCTAATGTAGAGAAACGCTGTTGCTCCGAGACTCTAATGACAAAGTGTGAGTTTTACTGGAGAAGGAATTGAATCGCTTCATCTTATCGAGCTGCAAAGTCACTTATCAGGCGCTGAAGATACCGAGCTGAAGCTGTGATCACTTCACCCAGTACCAGAGCAAGGATTGTATTGACTGCATTGATTTTCTTGTCAGGTTTGAATTCTGGATGTTTGTGTTTTACCTTGTGGTCAGATGGATTGATTGCATGGAGCACACTGATTTGCTGTCACTAAACTTGAAGTCTCATTTCAATAGAATGGGAGAAAAGAACAGGAGAACGAGCTGCAGAAAGACAGGAGACGTTCAAAGAGTTGTGCTTGAACACATTGATCTCTTTGATTTTTCAGCAGCTTACAGCACTTACTCAGGGGAACAATTACACATTTCCTAATTATTCGTTAATACAGCTGTGTGCTGCCAGTGACTGTGAGATGCGGGTCACAGAGACACTCAGGAGGTTAAATGATGTAAATCAAAGTGCAAACTATTTTTCAGACTAAACTAAAAAGTACAGTGAGCAACACTCGGTGCAGCGTGGGCGCTTTAGGGTTCTGGCCACAGAAAACTGTACAAACTGAGCAGGTGTTGAAATGTAATTAACGTTTTTCGTGCACAGAGGGTGAGCTATACTCATTTCCCTTCAGTAAAACTTTACATGAAGATCACTTCAAACGCTCAGCCTGGTATTTAAGTAGTAAGAGCAGAACAGATTTTATGTCTGCCTCTGAAAAGAAGCAGAAGAGTCAGGTCTGATTTTCAGTTACCTGAACAACCCTGAACCCACTGCAGGATTATTTCAGTTTATTACAACACAGTTTATAGACTCACTTCAGGCTTCAGCTCTGACCTGCTGAACTTGTGCACAAAGTTTCAGGTGTTCACACTTTGGAGTTTATCTCTGTATGAAGTGGTTAATCTGGATAAACTCATAGTCATAGTTTCTTTTCTATCTTTACTCAACACTGTGATCTTTAACTAATTCTTCATTTCACATTCAGATTTTGCTTTCTTTCAAAACACTTTCCTCTCTGTCAAATAGTCTCTGTTCATGTGCACAAAAGCATTTTCCTGCACTCAGATACTGCTGCTCATTCTCGGACATTTTGCGAAATGACTCCAATGTTAAAATCACCCAACCAGGTATGACGTTGACCGATTAAATGGTCACTGTCTCCCTGCAGGTGCGCTCCCTTTCTGGCTGTTACTGTTTAACCAGCTTCAAGGACAAGTCAGGTCAAGGACCTCAGGTCAGTGCTTCATTTTAACGGAGCTGTCACTCTCTTCAGATTTAATGGGTATCCATGATAATATGCTTGGCTTTCAAATGTGAATTTCGCTCAATTATGTGAACACTGTTGCTAGGCAACAAACAACAAAATGGATGCCGGGGTGTTTCTAACCCTTAAACTGAAGTGCAGGATGTTTGTGCAGCAACAGTGTATCTGAATGCAGGTGAGCAGGATCTCTATAGGAGAGAGAGAGGGCAGGGTTAACTTTACACAGTCTGAGGATGAGATGAAGAGTTAATGAAAGACCACACTCTTGAATAAAGAGTAGGACAGGAAAGAGATTTCATAAGCCTGTGCTTCTTTCTCATTTCTATAGCAACTGTAATGTTCAATGACTAACAGTGATGATGACCAAAACTATGAATATAAGGCCAAAATGACGCTTTAAACCCAAATAAATGGTTGTCTAAAATGAAATATAAAGGAGAGTCATGAAAATGTATAGTATAAATATGTGAGACATGTTGTTACCACATAATACTCTCCTGCTGGGGGAATCAAATCTCCCATCCTTCACGTGGACTACATGTAAGCTTGATTTGAGAGGCTGTGTTGGTGTTGCTGTGACGGGCTGACGCTGTGCTTCCCGCTGCTCGGGACATGATGAGATACTCACCATAAGCCTTTGGCAGGTCTGAGGGATGAGTCTGTGACAGCGCTTATGGACCAGCAGTTTGCAGTTGATACACTTGTAGCCCTGCCTGCCCAGCCCCCATATCCTTTCACTACAGTGGCCACAGTAGGCTTTCTGTAAGACAGGACACACACGGATAGGTTAGTCTTTAACTCACACACACAATCACTGTTGATTCGTCAAGGGTTAATCAAGAGGGAGCATTGAGAGATATACGGTGGAAGGATGTGATGGACAAGCTGTGACAGTGTTGAAGCTCAAAACATCACATATTATCATGGCCTTATAAAGTTGATCCAGTGAACGTGATAGCTTAATCAGTTTCTATTTTACAGACGTGCACATTTACATTCTGCACTACCTCTATGACGGGTCACATTTACTGCTGAGCAGGTGATTTGTTTCTATTTAATTATTGATGCCGGTTTCTATTCTGTTTTTTTACTTTTTGTGCTCTTGTTTCTGATTTTTGATTCTTTGGTTCTTATATTGTGGTAGGTGGAGGGTTTTATGTGTATCATGTAAGCAACTGGATGCCTGCATGTCCTTCTGGAATTATAAAGTACCTACCTGCCTACCTACACCTAGGCAGGTAGGTGCCTACCTACACTCACTCACATTCAGCAGAGACAGAGTAACAGTAACATTCATTTGGAGTCAAGTTTATGGCCACCTGACAAATGTAAATACACTTTGAGGACAACTTGAAAAACGCAGCCTCCACATTCATTTGAATGGAGCAGGTCTGGTGATACAGAGGGCTCAAACAAAAACAACTCTATTCACAAGTTCACTTATCAAAAATAAACAGGTATTGTTTTGGTAATGACCTGTTCTGCACTGACAAAGACTTTGAATTACACCGTTTTAAGAGTTAATTTGATTCATTCATTCAGATAGTACCAACTGAACACTGTCTCTATTTCATATGGCAGCCCCTAGGGACAAAGCTCATAATGGAGAAAAAGCACAAACATTAAGAGGAATGTGCTCCAAATACAAAAACGCTGGCCTCAATAATCACAGATGTACACACAGACTTTTTCAGGGGAAGAAATCTAACACAGTGACAGTGAGTGTAGTAAAAGATAAACCTATTTTCCAATTTGTAATATACGGTATATTAAAAATTTAATATAGACCACACTGCCTCTGTTCATTTTCATGTACATATATTAGTTCTTACTGAAATGTGGTGATGTATCTGCGAACATAAGAACCCAGAGTCCACAGAGGCAGTGCTGCTGTGAAACTGTCCAGTAAAACATAAAAAGTATTCATTATGTTTTCAGCCTCAAACAAACCAGCAGCAACAGATTATTATATTTCAACTCTGAGACTACATTTTATCTTCCACAAGGAATTATAACATATTTCAAAACACTACAGACAACAGAGGCAGACGAGAAAGAGACTGTTCTCCTCGGGATGACGGTGCTCATTGAGTCACCTTGGGATTCAGACTGCAAAGCGCCGGTCTCACCCGGCAGGGGGTCCTGACAAGTTACACTACACTACACTACACTGAACATATCTATTTTTCTGTTTACATTTCAGTTGTTACTGTATCCTACTATCCTGTATTCACTATATTATTGTGTGTGGTGCAGGGCTCGGGCTCCTCCCTCTCTTCACATATATCTATAGTAAAGCTGAGACTTACTGAAGTTCACTCTGTTACATAACGTGGTCTCCAGACTGTTTGTTCTTTGATTGGTTCTTTCTTTGAGGTTATTTTTTTAGCTCATCTCTTACATGGCTATATTAGTACCAGAGGATGTTTTGTTTGCAGCTGAACGTCCCTGGACATCAAAAAATATGTCGCTAAAATGTTTCACTGGAGACCGAACACTTAAGATGCAGCGTGTGTACTTCGGTGCGTCGGCTACATTCATTCACAGGGTGTATATGCTGACAGTGTAAAGAACAAAGAGTCCCAGTCAGGGCTCTGTTGCCATGGAAATGCAGCGAGACTTCAAAGGCTTCCCTCAGTCTTTCTAATCTAACTCTACATAGAGGTTAAGGCGAACATTTATAAATTAATCACACACTTTTGCTGCGTTCCCAGTTCCCTTCTACACACCACACTCTCACACCACCTGAAAATAATAAGTAATGTGAGGTAAAAAGAGCTGCTGAGGATGCCTGTCACTGCATCAAGCTTTGGACAGGCTTGAAAACACCAGGGAGTGCTATTAGCTATGCCTTTTATTCCTCAGCTTAGAAGACATCCAGGCGCATGCTGCTTTACCCCGAGTTTCAGGTTACAGATTGCAATCGAATCAAGTCAGACTGACGTCTTTAAGCTTCTCCTTTTATGACTATCAGAGATCTACAGCAGCAGCTTTGCAACTGTGTAAACAGTAAGTCTAGAACCGTGCTAACAGCTCTGTGAGGCTGCACTCAGGCAAAGTGGTGCTTTGAGTTAAATGCTCACATGTGATGTCACAGTGATATTTAGCATGCATAATGTCCAAGTTTAACAAATCACAGACAACACTGTTTTCTAGTTTTGTTAAAGCAGTGATTCACAGGAGTCTGGAAAGAACCAGGAGCTCTGAGTGACCGGGAGACAGTGTTTCACTCAGCTAGAGTCGTTAACTGCCCAGGGGCCCCCACCTATCAGCATTCATTACCATTATGTAATAAATAATCTGATACAAAAAAAAAATGTAGAGTTACAAATGTTTACATCAGTAGAATTTTCAAAATATAGATCATGAAGAATCATTAAAACCTAAAAAAAAAAAAAAAAACTAAATTACGTCAGATCGTAAATAACCCACATTATAAGGAGAGTGCTCATCAACACAGAAGCCCCTTCAGGGATGTTTCCTACTGAGCGGTGTTGGTAACTTAACGATTGTATGTTCAGGCTTTACTAAAAATAGTTTGCAACACTGCTTCTGAGACGTCGTTGCAGATCGTTCACTGGTTGTTTAAGAGGGAGGGAGATGCATTTTGAGACATTGCTGTGGAGTTAAGTTTGTCAGCCCCTCGGGGCCCCTTAACAGCCACAAAAAAAACACGAAACATTCATCGCCATAAGAACCATCAACAGTGGAGGTATATTAACTTGATGCTCTGACTGGGATCAGAGCAGTTGAGTCCGTCAGTGACGTCCGTGACGGAGCTGGATCTCCACACTGCTTGATGCTAAAATGTAAATTTAATCCCTGAATCCCAGAGTCTGCTCCAATGTGGAATTTCATTAACTTCAGGATTTACCACATATTCATCTAGACCTGTCTACATAACCTGACATGAAGCGATATTCCAGCCTGACCAGTGCAAAAGACTTCACCACATTTTAGGGTAAACAGGAATAACGTAATTCAGTCACTGGAACCAGATGAGGAGTATGTTCTTCTTCCATCTGTGTTTGTCATGTGGAAGCACTTGCTGTGTCTCAGATCAGATAATTTCACTCGGTAGCCAAGATTAAACTAAACCTTTTGGCCATTTTGAGTGCACCATCCACGTATTTCTAGTGCACTTCATGTTGTCATGCTCAAAATATTAGGTGTAAGCAGGGAAGTGTTTGAGTTGAGCCTTGAAAGGCTTGGGAATAAAGGTATGAGTGTGACATTCCACCTGCCCTCTGTTAAGTGTTTCCTGTTTTACTTTGAAATCACTTATCTTATGTGTCTGTTGTTACTTTTACTTCCTGCTTTTGTGTTTATTCCCACCATCTTTCTGTCACCTGTCACTTTCTCAGTGTGTATGTATGACCTGGTCTTCCCCCATTTCAGCTGTCAAAACGTGACGTTAAGTCTACTGTGTGTGTGTCCTGTCCTGCCTGCCGTCCCTGTGTTCAGACTGTGCATGTCTGCCTGCTCCTCACTGGATTTGTTTCCCTGATTGGACAGCTCTCTCTGGTTTTGACCTTAGCATCCCTCGCCATCCCATAAGGCTTTTTGTTCCTCCTCGCTGTAAATACACCACTGAAGTGCATCAGCTCTGCCTCAGGTTCTGCGTTTGGGTTCTGTCCTGTGTTTTTTGGTTGCCCTGCTTGCACTGGTCGTGACAACGAGATGATGATGAAAAGTTTTTATCGATTGACAGGCCTCCCTTCAGCCCAGCAGGGAGCATCGCAGATCATACGAGTGCCTGGAAGCTGACTGGAATAATATTCTGAGAAGTGATGTTTGATTCATCTGTGACAAAGAAAGTGAACTGACCGATGACATCTGCAGTAACCAGTGAAGTCAAATCGGGTCATTACAGCAAAAAACAGCCCCAAGTTTCAACCATATTTATTTCCATCATAACCTAATGCAGTATCCACAGAATCAGAGACAAGACAGGCAGCAGGGTGTAAAGGTTAGAGGCTGCATCGCTAATCATGAAACTAGGAGAAATAATATGTAACCTTTTCTCAACATCATAATCCCCTTTTAAACAGATATCCCACTACATGGCCGTTATGAAGAGCACTCATTAACCGCCTTTGCTTGTTTACACTGAACCAAACACAGTCGTCATAGTGCGGCTACAGTGTGAGACTTTAGATAACACGTTCAGGAATCAGAGGTGTGACATGTAAGACAAAAGCATTGGCGTCTGTCCCTCCACGCCGGCTCTCCCTTTCCACAGACATCGATCCTGCTCCATGACCGCCTCCACTACCGGTTCAATACCAGAACAACACTAAGAAGCAATTCAACTAAAACCCTACCACAATGTGACATATTCTTCTTCTGTGCCATTTTACAAAATATTTACTTCACATCGACAGTAAAACACATGGTCACATGGAATCAGGAATGATTTTACCATCATTTTATTCTTTTTCCTATTACAGTATGACTGAATGTATATTAAAAAAAAAATACAAATAGAATACTCACTGTTTTCTAATAAATTATCTGTGTTCTACATTTGAACTTAAGGCAGGAAATCCCAGAACAATGTGTTCTCAGGAAGTAAAAACAGCAGCTGAGTCTGAGGCCCAATCCCAATGTCCCTCCTGGGGGACGTCACCTGGTAAGCGACTGAGTGTGAGAGGCTGCAAGGGCTCAAAATGGTATAAAGAGGAATGGGAAAGCATTTTCTCTGTCACATATCAAGTTACCCCGACGACGTCAAAGCATGTTGCATACAATTGTGGGTTTGGGACTTTTGATTATAAACATAATGGTGATGTTGGATAAGAGCTGTTGAAAATAGATTTGGAAATTCATTATCATACCATCATAGGACAAATAACTCCACACAGTTCTTGCTCTGAATCACCAGTGACCTGTGCGTTTATAAGGGTTTATTAGTGTTTGTTCCATTCATGCTTGTTTATCAACCGTTCTTCTCCTATCTTCTTCTTTTTTCCGTTTCATGGTGGTTGTTTATCAATCTTTTAATCCACCAATGTCTGTAGAGTTCCTGGTCCAAGATTTGTACAAAACGTCTTTTCAATCCATCCACTAATTGTTGAGATATTTCAGTCTGGACCAAAGAGGAGCACCTACCAACATTGCTGTCTCTAGACCCACACTGCTACTGTAGCTAGAAATAATAATAGTAATTTTCAACCAATCAAATTAATTCAAAACATAAACCTAATGTCTGATCCCTGCAGTAGCTTTATGTGGGTAAAGCCCAATGCTTGTTCTCCCTACTGTGAACCCCCAGCAACTCTCTCCCCCACTCAACCACATCGTTGCGGGGCTAAGTCTTGGCAAGGGCTTCAAAAAAGCCTAAACTGGCCAAAGGTGCACTGTGTTATTTTAACATTTTTAAAGCTAATGTGGATCCAGATGGGAAGTTTCTGCCAGACAAACAGGAAAAAAACAGGACATTTAAAGATAACTGTGTAAACGTGTTTCCTGAGCGTCACTGGAGATTGATTTTGATGTGCATCCACTTCACCTCAGCTCTTATTCTGATAACACATCTCTAGTCAGTGGTGGAAATGATTCCCTCTCAGCTCTCGGCAGCCAATGAGACTTCTTGTTTGGATTTTCTTGTCTCGTACCATGAGAGGCTGGTGTCAGTCATCTCCCTAATGGAGCGCTTGTGGAGGCAAACAGCCAGTGGGGACGACTGTATTCTGTTTCATCACGTGGGAGACAGGGGCTAAAGAGACCCCATTATGTCTGATGGGAGGGGATCCACAAAGCAGCTTTCTCCACTGCAACGTCAGGGGGAGATGGAGCGGGACCGAGTGGAGGGAGGAGAGAGATGGAGACAAACATGTAGAGAGAGATAGAGTGAGAGAAGGGAGGAGAAACCTGACCTACTTCTCTTCGGCTTATTTATATGCAGAGGACAACATAGTGAACCAACCAGAGTCTGAGGAGCTGGCATAGCAACAACAGTCAGAAAAATCCCTGTCTGAAAACCAACTGGTTAACAATACCAACACGAAATGATAAATTGTGAATTTATGTGAAGACGTCTATTGAAATAATCTGTAATAATCTATTTTATAAATCCAATGATTAGTTTATACGTTAAAAAAAAATCAGGAAATACTATAATTTCTCCCTGAACTTGTATTTTAAAGAAGAGCCTGGTGTTATTCTATATTTTCTTATTGACAAGTCTGCCTGTGTCTGCCTTTCTGACTTTCCTACCCTGTCTGTGACACTCACTGGTTTCCTAATGAGGATTTACATGTTTAACAAGAGTTCTGCAGATATGCCGACAGATCTGTGAGGCTGCACTTAGGCCCAGCGATGCATTGCACTGCATGCTAATATCAGCATGTTAACATGTTTAGCATGAAAAATACAAACATGCTGATGTTTAGAAGGTGTAATGTTCATGTCACCATCTTAGTTCAGCTACTTGGTCATAAACTTAAGTATTACTGACCTGACGGATCATTACTCCATCCAATAGGGGAACATGAATATCTGTCAGTCCGTTTTTTTTTTTGTTAAGTTACTTTTTTGGCCATTTTATGCCTTTATTTGAAAGAGACAGGAAATGCAGGGAGAGAGTAGATGATTGACATGCAGCAAATGTTCTGGCCGGCTGGGAGTTGAGCCAGGGACTCATTTGAGCCCATGTGGTAAGTGCCCTATCCATTCGGCCATCAGGTCGCCCCCCCTCCAACTGTAGTCACCACTGAAAAGAGGGATGAGATGGGATGCAATGATTTCTTAAATATTTAAACAAACCTCCACCCAGTGTTTTAGCAGCTTATTTCCTAACAATGAGTGGGATGTACAACATGAACCACAGTCTACAGTGTCCATCTGTGTCTGTGTCTCAAATCACTCTCTGTTTACCACATAGTGCACTGTGTCCAGAGTGTCACATTTTATTCACTTAAATGGGGAAGTGATCTCAGGCTTTTGGACCCCACTTTATGTGACGTTAATTGAATAAGTCAGGCCCCACAGTGCTTCAGTAGTAATGACACCATCATGTGGAAGCAAAGTATGACTCAGCAAGATGCTGGGGCACTGAGCTTATCCATTCTCTGGTTTAGATATTAAGACTATGGCACCCGTGGGACGTGTTTCGTCCCAAGAGTTGTTTTCCTAACCAGGAAAACTCTATCAGTGATAATATATTTTTCTTTAAAACTTCCCTCTTGTATCTTACATCGGTGCCGTCTTTAAAATCTTAGTATGCCACAGACAGGAATTATGTCTATGTCACGATCCGCCCCTCACTTCCCCTCTGCCCCTGCCCCATCTCCCCAGACCTGCCATTATTCATCTGCCCACTGTTGTTTTCCCACCATGTTTTTCCTGTTTCCATACACACCTGTTTCTTATCTTCAAGCACCTGCACGCTCACACACTTGCTCCCTTCCTCAGTTACCTCATCACCCAAGCCAGTATTCAAACCTGCCATTGTCACCAGTTCATGTTTACTTTCCCTTGTTGTCTGCTCCTGCCTGCCTGTCTACCTGCCTGTCTACCTGCCTGTCTAATTGCCTGTCTACCTGCCTGTCTACCTGCCTGTCTACCTGCCTGTCTACCTGCCTGTCTACCTGCCCATCTGCTCGTCATCCTGTCCGCTGTAAGCCTTATTTAACCAATTAAACCTGGTTAATCATGACCTGTATGACTGAGGATCTTCAGACATCTTTACCTATTAAACTTCCATCATCACTGAACTGGTCCTGCTGCCATGGACCCAGAAGATGAACTGCATGATTTGTCCTATAATCACATGTGCCTCTGTGGTGAGTGGAAAAGGGAGTCTAGTAGGAAGCACAAAGAGGCTGCTCTGAAGATGCAGCCGTTGCCTAAGAGCTCCTGAAGTGGATGGCTTAAGGACTTTCTGAACAACCCTGATTCTCCGCTTGCTTCTCAGTCGGCTAGCCTCCTTTCTTTTGCTGGGAGATATCTAGAGGTTGGAGTGCCTAGAAGAAAGCTTGGGTCTAGTAGATGTCAGTCCCCTATGCTGCCCAGTGCCACGGAGCTCTATGATCAAGGGCAGCCCCTGCTGACACACTGCCAGACCTCCCAGACCATCGGCCAAGCCGGCTCCCAACGGCAGATCATCATCCGCCTGCCTGCTTATCAACCTGTGAGCCTGTAAGCCTTATTTTATCTATTTATTATGAGTCTGTTTTCAACAACCTTGACAGTGAAAGTGTTGAACTAGACTGAACCGAGCGCTGTACTACACACCTCTTAGGAGGAGCTGATTTTAAAATGAACTGACAGAAGCTGAATTCTTACCCCCTGCACTTGAATATGAAGCTGCCTCTCCTCGTAGGTGTTCCTGTCACTTCTTATTCATCTGACAGCTGTCTCAGCTTAAATGTTCAACCATTTAACAAGGGACAAAATCATCATACAACAATATGGCACGATGTGCTTCACAAAAGCAGTTCAACCAGCACGAGAACCTGATCTTCTTTCTTCCCCTTCAGAGGAAACACATTAGGTACTTAACGCCAGTTTGAAAAAAGCATTAACGTCTTTCTTCGTCTGGCTTCCACAGTGGACATACAGTATTATGGAATAAAAACACTTAACGCTTAAGTCCTTCTCTCAGACGAGCCGGCAGCGTGAGCAGGTGCAGCCCTTTAACATCTCGGCAGGGAAATGATGAGAGCCCACATGTGCATTCAGGTGTGTGTGTGTGTGTGTGTGTGTGTGTGTGAGTGTGAGTGTGTGTGTGTGTGTGTGTAGCATGAAGCTGAGAGAGACAACTGCTAAACAAGCCATAACTAGGACACCATGAATTATGCATCAATATCCAGATAGCTTAGCTGGAGCGGTGACTTGATTACCTGTCATATATAATTTAACTGCAGCATGTTTATGACAGACTCTACTGTAAACTCCACAGAGAAGCAGAAAGACACTCATGTACAGATTCAGAAGCACACACAGACATGGGTACAGGAAAAGCTGGTTGTTTATGAGGAGTTTATCAAATAATAGTAAATGACTATTTCCTGGACTAGAAATAATCATCAGTGTTGCCCTGTGATTTAACTGAACTGACTGAAGCAGTATTCAGGCATCAGCATGTGTGCTCCCCAGTCAGGAGTGTGTGACACTCACCCTGTTAAAGCGCTTGGCCTGGAAGAGGTGTCCGTTGACTCGGTAGAGTTTCCTCCATCTTCTGGCCCCGCGGCGATAGATCGATTCTAGGAGAGAGAGTAAACAGTTGTAGAGTAGCAGCATGGTGAGGGGGTGAGGGACTGATGGGGGTGGGGGGGATGAGTGAGGGTTGGGTGGGGGGGGGGGGGGGGGGGTGCTGCACTAGAGAGGAAGGGAGGAGATGGAGTGAAAAGTGTAAAAGCTGAGGTAAAGGTCCTGAGGCTTGTCCTTCATGTTAAGTCTGAGCTCAGGGAAAGAAAACCATCAGGTTTCTCTACGATGTCCCCACACGCACACACACACTTACAGACACCCAAAGTGCTTGACCCCCCCCCCGTTCAGTCCACTCTCTTCTTTCACCCTCCCTCTTCATCTTCCTCCCTCTTTCCCTTTCTTCATCCCTCCTTTTCTTTCACTCCTGGTGATGAATGAACTCCATAACGCCTTTTGTTCAGACTAGACTGTGAAGGTGCAGCCGTAGCTATTTATAATAAGAGCACGTAGTCCAGCTATTAATACACTGCATGGCATAAACAAGTGACTAGCAGTGTGCTGAATCTGGGAGGTTCTGTCACTATTTTAAAATGATGAGGAAACTTTATACACTCTTACAGAAGCTTTACTAGGATTCAGCAATATTACATTATTTATCTTCATCAGGGATGGGATTGTGATAATTCAATGTGGTGCTAGATTTTTTTTAATTTTATTTTCATTACAATTCTTCGGATATAAAGAGATGATTAAGGAAGACAAGAAGAATGATGACCTGACCATTTTTTAGTTTTAGTTTTTTTAGTTGAGTGTGCGGTTCTGCTTGTGGTGATGTTCCAGTTTCTGTTTTGGTCTGGTATTCTCTTTGGACCTAGTCTGGGTTTATAAATCCTCCTGGATCTGCCTCAGTTCTTCTGGGTTTAGCCTCATATTTGCTAAAAGTTTCTCTGCAAACTTTGAATCCCAAATTACAAGTGGAAGGCAAGAATCAATCAAACAGTAAAGGATACAAGTTTGTTGTCATACATCTCCTCCTTTGTGAAACTGACGTTGTGATGTGATCTGACAAGATGCTTGAATCTAAAATCATTCTTGCCATGTACTATGAGCTGCCAAATTTACCACAGTCACCAAATAAAAGACAGTCATCATATACCCTGAAGTGCATAAACATTATGACCACCCCTGGCAAATATGCTGTTGGTGCCACCAAAACAGCTGCGAACCAATGAGGCCTGGACTCTCCCTCTGCAGGACCTCTGTAGGTGCCCTGTGGTACCTCGCACCAAACCATTTGCAGGCAGGGTCTGTGAGGGGGATTGTAATTGTTGCAACACCCTGTGACTTCGGTAGACTCACCACTGCTGAGCGGGAGCCCTGCTGTTTCAGAGATGCTCCGACTCCGGCATCTGGCCATGACGGTTTGTCCTCTGTCACAGTCGCTCAGGTCTTTACCCCCTCCCACATCCTACACAGTGACTACGAGAACCGACTGCTCGCTTAGAGCCTAATATATGTTGTAACAAGATAATCAATGTTATTCACTTTCTCTGTGAGTGGTCATAATGTCTTGGCCCATCAGTGTACTGCACTGCAACTAGACGTTTAACAAAACATGCCCACAGTCCAGCGCCCCTGTCAAAGGCCATAATGAGCACAATTACTGTTTGTTTAACCATTATGCATCATGTCTGTTGTTTATATTACTTAGTCATGGTTCAGACAAGTGTGCAGATGAGCTCTAAAATCAAAGTGTCAGGGCAATCAGTGATTACTGTAGGAAATTATTATAGACAACCATTATATTTCTATTAGCAGCAGGAAATTTGGATTTCGGGGTGTTACGTAAGACGGAGCTGAAAGAAGAACAATTTCATTTGGTGCACTACCACACAGCAAAACAGCAGTGGAAATCAAGAGCAGTTGGGTGACTTCCTGCTGAATTCTGGGCATATTCTATATCCTACATCTAATATCCTATATCTAGCCTATATTCTATATTTTTCATAATATCAACAAATCCTGTGAAAAGGCCCAAAACCACAATCAATGTATCCTACTAACAAACATTGTGTGTCTGTGTCCTAGGCTTGATGTACAACACTGTACATTTTTATCCGTCACACAATAACCATCAGGAGGCGTCTGAATGGTCCCAGATTCATTCTGCAGCAGGAAAACGAGCCCACAGATGGTCTGGTCTCCACAGAGCCCTGAACTCAACATCATGGAGCCAGTCGATCATGAAGAGACAAAGACACTAAGACAGACTGAATCCACAGATGAACTGTGGCAGGTTCTCAACCTACTTGACAAGTACCTGAGGAACTGTGTACAGGTGAACTGAGGAGGACTGCTGCTGTTTTGTTTACTGCATTTTGTATGTAGTGAACTGATGAATAAAAACTACTTATGGCAATATTTTTGAAAGGATCCTCAAAACACACACCGTCCTGCTGCCAGAAATACTCAGTAGAGCACTAAATCTGAATTCATCCGCCACTGAAAACAGTCCCCAGCACATGCTCTATTCCTCCTTTTTGACAATTTAAGAAAATAGTTCTCAGATTTTACAAAGTTATCCCTTCTCCTGCTTATTTTCACAGGCTGACACAGAGCTGACAAGTAAACTTGTAAAACTGGTGCAGTGTCCCTTTAAAGGCCATAAAGTAGCGTGCAACACTTTTTCAATGTTGACTGAAAAATTAGCAATACAAATCATACAGATCAATAAATTATCAGCATAAAGGGAACTGGTTGGCTGAACCACATCAGGTGCTGCCCTCCTGACTCCCTCTAATTATTCAGTAGCTACTCTCACAGTGTGGCCCGCCCCCTGTCTGCACCGGTTTTCCAGTCTGGTTGGTTGCTCCAGTGATGGGTGCGGCTGCGATATACTCTTCGACTCACTCATTTTTTTTTGCCTCTGTTGCTATGGTAGCCACAGCCCACCATATACTGGCTATTATTGGTTGGTTGTGAGGATGTCGGGATGACATTGTCTGCAAATAAAAGTATATCTTAACAGCGATAACCCTTCTCCTCCTCTGAGAAATGACTCTACCACTGCACACAAGCTGAACATACTGTACATCAGATTTACTGTTTATCTCTTGAGCAGTGTGTGCAGAGCTGTGCTTAAATTTGCATGCCCCGGGGTGAACTCTTGTTCCAGATGGTTTTAACACAAATGGGGCCTCACACCATCTTGAACATTTAAGCTAAGAATCAGCATCCTTGTCTATTGTCTGCAATGTGCAACACTTATATTATTCAAGGCAATATATATATATCTGTCGCTTTAGTTTGGCAAGCAACACTGACAAGCAGATTTAGTCTGGTCCCAGCCAACGTTTAAGTTGTGTTCATCTCTGTATGCAAATCAGCAGCCATAGAGAATGGGATTTAAACACTGTACCAGACCCTTGGTACATGAGGTACTGACTGGGATTAAAGGGCAGCACTGCAGCAAAACTCCTGTCACAATGGTAGTGTATGGTAGAGACTTCTGCAGCCTTGAAAAGCTATGCATTCTGCCTTTTTTTTGCATGGCGATGAATGTTTTTGTGATTCTTGTATCTCTGAGTCGGGGCAGCGGAGATCAGAGAGAAAGCGAAGCAAAGGGGAGACACAAAGAAGCCCTGCTCTTCAGGGTCTCATCTGTGAACTCCCTCTAATCCTGTTAACTCGAGGCCTCTGAAGGAGAGTGCCGCCTGCCTCAGAGATTCACTACACTGTGTTTCCATAGTTACCCAATATTTCTTCCTCCGCGCCCATACTGTTGGCTGAGTGAGGGAGTTGGGAACGACACAATGCGCCGGTAAGTCTCTGAACCTACACGTCATGTTACACGTTCTCGGTGCCCACATCAGATGCTAAACACAGTGTATGGGATTAAATAATTGATGTGCAACAGATGTTTTGTTGCAGCTCTTAGCTGACTGTCTTCAATCAGAGTGCTGATGAATACATGACTGGTTACACAGAAGAAATTTAAATGGAAAGTGTTTCCTCTTAAAGACCTCCACCAATAAAAATCAAGTGTTTAACCTTGTTAACATGTCCATATGTTTTTTTTTTTAAATATATAATACAAGACATATTATGAGTGAAATAAGCAATCAACACCGTGACTGCGTTATTTAAACCTTGGATTTGCAGTGAACCAAGGACAAGAACCAGGGTTTCATACATCACAAACCTAAGGAACCGACCCTGTCAATTTGCGGAGACGGAGGGCGGGGCAAAATAAACCTAAAACCAGTCAGTACAGAGAGTGAGCGTTTGTATTAGCACAACCACTAACACTGTGTCAGCCAGAGCCAGTTACAAGCTCAGGAAGTAAGGGTAGATGTGCTTTTTTTTCTTTTTTTTTGCCATACAAATCATCAGTCTCTGGGTTTAAATGGTGATTATACTGTTAATAATCTATTCGAATAAAAATGTCTCTGATGTACAAACACATTTTGACATTTTTTATTGGAAGCATCAAGGCCAGTATAAACTATTCCATAGAGAACACTTTAGCAAAGCAGGACAAACATTCGAAACTTAATACTCAAATACTCAAACTAATTACTTACATGTATAAAATAATTCAGAAAGAGACTAATTCAATCCAGACTGGAAAACAAATGAATGGATGATTAACATCTATACTTTAAATGTATGTCTGTATGTCAGTAATATTTATAAATTACATTAGATTAGATAAAATTAGATTAGTTTAGATAAGATTACACTAAATGACATCAACATGTAAAAAAAAGTGCTGCTCTGTGATCATTATAACGTTCTGAAAACATATTTTCTCCTTCTGCTTCTTCCTGTGAATGTTGAGGTTCTACTTGTGCCAGAGTTAGAACAGTTGTTGCTCAGATGGTTGTTGGACATTTTTTCACTGCTTTTAAGTGGGTGGGGCCCAGTAGAGAAAATGTGATGTCATATGCTTCCATGCACCAATCAGAGTTTAGCAACATTTGAAGCAAGATGTGATGATAGCTGGGAGGTTGTTTGCTTATGTTAACAGCATTGTTAGACAGGAACACACCCACACGGTCCTGATGGAGCTGATTAGCTGAGATTTTGACCAGTAAGCTACGTAATGAATAAGGATGTTTTTTTCTAAACTTTAGCCCTGCTTGTTGCTCATTTATTCCTAAATATTTAATATTATAGAGAAATAAATTAAGATTTTAAACCAACTAGGCATCCTGCTTGTCAACATGTCATGGATTATAATGAGCAGATTCAGATCTGATCATCATCACATGACAAAAATGTGCAAGACAGAAAGTAAAACATGACATTTCTTGCTGCTCTTTTGACCATGTCCACTCTTTAATTGGTGGAGAATAATCCTGCAAGTGTTGGTGCTCTTTCTTCTGTCTGGTCTGTTCATGTTGATCTCACACAGAACTGAGTCTAATCAACCTTGAGTAGATTTGGTTTGGGTCTGACTGTCTCCAGTTTCTTTTCTTTTTGGGTAAATTTTCTTTGGATCTGTTTCAGATCAGGTCTAAATCTTTGAACCTCTAAAAACACGTTTTTAAAAATCTAAAAAACTGAATGTGACAAGGATTTAACTTTCAGATACTGCTATCTGCTGCATGTTAAAAATGTTTTACAGGGTTCTGATTTCTGACTGATTTCATTGAATTTCTGAACACGACTCATATTTTAAGTCTGAGTTAAGTCTGCATTAGCTTCAAAGAAAAAAAACAATTTTTAACTAACAAGAACAGCCTGAGTGTGAAGGTTGAATTCACACATTAAATAAGGGTCAAGTGAGGAAGAGTGTTGCTGCAGGAGAGTGCAGGTGATGTTAAACCTGAGGTGAAACCAGAAGCGATTGTGTGATGACCAGTAATTTCTCCTCAAAGACACCTACTGCTGCGAGTCGTCATGACGCTGTAAATACTGCCACAATATTGGCTCAATATCAGTCAGTGTCAACCACAACTAAAGATAAATACATCAGAGGGATTTCCCAGCCTCATCTATCCCTTCATGCTTTACCCACAGATAACAGCAGCCTCTTAAATCCCCTCTGGTTATAACAGATGTTATTTCTTACTGCATCTAATTAAAAAGCAGTGTCTGGATCAGTTCTCATTTACATCTTGCTAGGACCGTCCCGGCAGTCTGAAGGCGATGCGAACTAGAAATGCCGCTACTGCTTCAGACTTGCTGCAACACACCACTTGCACTTGACTAGCAGACCTTCAAACAGCTGACCTATTACAACATCCCCCTCTGAAATAGCACGAGTGTTGCATTGCCCCATTTTTATGCCAAGGTGCCAGAATGAGAGTAAGAAAGACACGGAGTGAAGGAACAAAGCAGGCAAAGCAAGTCAAAGCACTTTTTTAAACCACGAATCAAAACACAATACTACACCTCCGGATGCAAAGGCCAACGCGCACAGTCCCGCCATTTTGTCCGTGGAAGGTATAAAGAAGAGCAGACGGCCTGCTGGTGTGGGAGCCGTGCAGCAGGAGGACAGGGTGGTACTACCAAATCCCTTCAGGACAGGACATTTACAAGGGCTTGACTCATTTCCAGACATTGTTCCTCTTACTCACAGGGAAGTAGCAGCATACAAGTTGCTACCAACAACACCCGCCCCCTGCCTCAATTACCCCTCAGAAAAAAAAAAAAAAAAAGAAGAGGAAAGCACAAGGCCTCAGGACTGGGAGTACACTGTACTGTATGTTATCAACGATCAGCAGCAATCAGCAGCGTGTGACTGCACGTATCCGTCAGTCTACGGCACTTGTCAACTTTTGCAAAGTGTCAAGTTATTTTCTGGACACTCTGTTCCTGCTGCCAACTGTTGAGAGCCATTACATAAAGCAAGGTTATTACAGGCCCACACTTCCAAAGGAGCTGAGAGGCATCAATGAAACAACCCTGAGGCTTTTTCAGACACAATTAGACCTCTGTGATAGAGGATGCTCAACAGAGGCATGACTAACTTTGTTAGTTTGACTTTTAATTAAAGCGTTTATTCAATTGTCCTTTTAATCAGTGTGTTCCAGATAAAAGGGGGAGAGGACGGACGTTGCAAAGTGCATGAAAATTATAAAACAAGTCCAATTTAAAAGTAGGGATCACTGAAATTAGATCCGGATTTAGGAGTCGTGTAGAGCTTTATGAGGACCGTAGGGGTTTTCTGAAAGTGACAGGGTAGGAGGTAGACACGGACGTACTGTACGACAGGCACACAATCAGTGTGTGTGGGATTCCCTGGGCTGCAGATAAGTCAGTGTCACATGGTGATGAGTCAGCCGCTCTAGGTGACACCATTGCAACAGATCCATCACATCTTACACCTACATCCATGTCAGTGGATGCTAACGTCTCTCATTCCTTCTGACCTGTGTGATGTGTCTCCTTCCAGAGGGTGAATTTACTGTTTGGCCATAAAGAGCATGAATACAATACTTTAATCTGTCAACACAAAATATCGACTAAAGACAAGAGGACAACATTCAAAGACAAGATAGGAAATCCCTCAGTCAGAGTCGATGAACCGGAATAACCTCATTCATGGGCATCAAGGTGAGAACTGATCACTATCAGAAAAAAAAATCAGTATGATACTGAAAAATGCTGACTGTGGTGGTGTCAGTGTTACAAGACGCTTGTTATCAATACCTACATTCTTTAGTTATCATTAGTAGTAGTGACCTCAAGTGTTAACAGTAATACGTGGGTTGTAGTTTTATCTTCTCTTTATATAAAATCAGCATTTTCTTACAAGAAATAATAATAATTAAAAAAATAATTAAAATAATAATAATAATTTCACCAGAAATGCAGCACCCTGCACATCCCTACTCTTTTTGATTATTGTGTGTTTTAAGCTGCTGGTGTGAGCCACATATTCTGAAATGAACCCAAATCAAAGGCTAAAGTAAAGTAGGCCACCACCGAAGATCCTAGTGTCACAACGACATCAACCAAACACTATATTGATGCTTTTTCTGTTCTTTCATTTATTTTATCTGTTAATTTTTAACTCTCAGACTTTCCATTTGGCTACCTCACATGCTCACAGTGTTACATGAAAAAAAAAAAACATTCAAAAAACATTGAACCTTTCACTTTTCCAACCTTCTTTACTTCTATTTTGTCATATGAAGTTGTTCTAAACTGTCCTCACCGTCTGTGGGTTCTAATTTACTGATCATCATCTGTCCTCCTTCAGCTCATTGTCCACATCCCTCTCTTACAGTGTGTGATAGTCCTCACAGAGTAGGTAATGTCATCAGCTTTCAGGACTGCACCTGTGCTCGACTGTGACTATCTCCAATCCTCTGGTGACGCCTCTAATAACCTGCTTTATATGTTTAGATGCTTGATTCAAAGAGCAACACTTCAACATGCAGTGTGTTACTGCTGATACGGTGATGATAGTTTTGATAGTTTTGCTCGTGTATAATCAGACATCAGTATTTACATAGTGCTGATTTATAGCAGGTAAAGTCTTGCTCACACTGCCATTAGATTTCTGTGTGCATGCAATGTGGTCGCCTTCCTCCTGGTTCTCTGAAGGACTCGTAGTGACCTGGTTATGAATACTGCAGGTCACCATGTTTTCATGTTTTTGCTTGTTTTTTATAGGTGCATCAGGAGGGCAGGTAGTTTGATGAAGTAGTCTTGGAGCACGCTGTGACCTGATCATCTAATATTTAGGTCCATACACCAAAGAAAATCTAGGACATAGCTTTTGGGCAGGCACGGAAACTGTTTTAAAAGTCTGTCAGCGCACTGGTCAACCAATCCTGACCATCTGAATACTAACTGACAACAGTAAACACATGGAGAGCCTAACTGAGGCACTGGGGTACTGAGATCTTAGCATCCCATCAGCATATCTACAAACTGTTTCCATTTCTGCTCATCTTCTCCAAACACACTCATGGACCACTAAATAAAAGCTGTGCATTGATCTGGAGAAGCCAGTCTCATCAGTGTGGATATATAATCTATGCAACATCTGCAGTAGCTTATGAACCCATGAAACGTACGGACACATACAACATAAACAGAAAAGTGACGATATGGAAGCATCTGGAACATTTCTACCTGCCTCAAACAACCAGACTACGTCAGAAAACAATCTTACTTCTTAAAGATTTCAAACCTCATTAACATCTCTTGAACATTGCTGTTTGAGATAACAGATGACAGTTTTAAACGTTGTGATTGTCGATAGTTTAGGAGAAATGCGACAAAGCTTCCAGAACTGCCGGCATGTTTTTCTTTTAGTTTGGAAATCAGAAGACCAAAAGAAAGAGAGAACATCGAGTCCATCCACTAAAATCTGAGAGAAGGCAGTATGATCAATCATCCACTGAAGAGTCTCAGGATAATTCCTCCATGTCTATTCCTTCAGTAAGAGAGGAGAAAACTGTGCGATGACTCTGAGAGGTCGGTCTTTTACAGTTCGATTATCTGGCTGAATGTGGTGATTTACTGCCTCTTCTGTCTCCATCTCATGTCAAACTGACAGGTGGATTAGTTTAAAACAGCCTCCAATCACTGTAAGTGACAGTTGACCTTATACAAAGACTATCCAGATATGATATATTGTACATGTTCGATCTGCAAAACAAGTCACAACTGATTTTCTGTTCTTTTTTTTGTTTGTTTCTCCTTTGGTTTTCGTGTCTTTAGTCCGTGTGCATCTGCACTGATGCAACTAATAATTGCTTTCATTATTGATGAATCTATTGACTTCTTTTTCAAACGTTAGAAAGAATTTTTTTTTTCATTTTATTTATTTTTCATTTTATTTAAGTACTGAATTGAGGGTTACATGAAACAGAAAATTCACATTCCACGCAATTCTCCACATCTTTGAGGCTGCAGCCAAACATTTAGTACTGATGTTGATCCACCATAATATTACCCAATCGTTTCAACACTAGTGTTTCTCAGCGGCGCTTGAACTACCATCGAGGACACTGAGGTCACGTCTTTAAGGTTTCTCTCTGAATACTTTACATCCTGCAGTAAAGAAACACAGATGATTTCAGTATTTCTACACCAACAAAAATAAAGGATGCAGGGTTTCTCAGCAGAATTAGACTCCAGCAGTGTTGAGAAGGTTTTGAAACAGCATGTAGACCTTCACCGTGGGAAAACATCCACCCAGTGGAGTGAATAAATAAAACATGAAAAATCCAAATAGTAAAAGTGTTGTGAGACTTCTGTGAGAACGTCTGTGTTGTGGGTTCATGACCTCAGTGTTTCTATGGCGTGTTTCTCCTGATTTTAAACTTATCACAGGTTTCTACACGAAACCAGCAGCTCATGTTATTGATTGAAGAGTAAAGCTGAAGTGATGGCTCAGTTTATGGACTGATGGAAATCACAATGAGTCATCAGCTGCTTTCAGCTGAGGATTTGCTGCTTTGTGTTGTATGATTGTAAATTCAGTCTCTTTGGATTTTGGACTGTTGGTCAGACAAAACTAGACGTTTGATATTTAACTCAAGGTCGTCTTACTAGTTTTTTACTGGACATTTTTACCACATCACATCAGCTTTGATGTGATGTGGTAAAAATGTCCAGAAAAAAATACTAAATAGTGATTTTTTTTAACTTTAGATTTTTTAACTTTTAAAACTCATTTTTTAACTACTATTAAGCAATGCACAATAAACGTATAATTTGTCGTCTTATTGTCTACCTGGTTGTGTATTTGAATGCATATTTAAATGCATTTAAATATGCACTGATCATTGTTCATAAAAATACATGTCTGCTTGTTTATATGAATATACTGTATATCTGAATATATATTTAAATAATTGAAATTTTGTATCTGCAACATTTCTATTTGGAAATAATCATAATTCAGGCCTCATTCACTGCTTTAGATTTGAAGTTTATATTTGTTGCTGTTGTCTAGATCCATCTTGTACATGTAATCTAAAAATTACACATACTAAGCTTATCAAGTGCAGTTAGTATATTAGTTTAATCTCTGAATGGCTCCTATAATTGAGTTTTCAAACACAATTCACTCTCTCTGTCAGCTGTTACGATTTTAAATAACTCATTTGCATGATTGCAGCAATAAATATGTAGAGTCGTGTTGCTTCAGACTGCTGGGAGTGGTTAACAGAAGCCAGACTATCCTTAAATCAAGAGGGACATACAGTATCTTGACTATAACATTGTTACTACTCACTTGTCCAGGGAGACAGATAGACTGTGGGTCGTAAATAGGTTATTTAGATCCTAATCATTAGCTGCTGTGGTACTGAGAACAACCAAGAGGCACAAGTTGTCAGGGCTGACAGTCTGCAGATGACAGAGCGGAGCCTCACATGCTCCCAGCGAGGAAAAAAAGGGGATATTCAATTTAGATGCAGCTGCTGATGTTAAGACGAAACACACACACACACACTCTGTCTAATAGTTACTGAGGAGTCTAATTGACCTTGTGGAAAATGGATCTAGTTCAAGCTCGCTTTGCATATAAACCACAGGACGCATGCAACAAGACAGTGGAGCAGTTTTACATGATTAGTATAAAAAGGAAGAAACACGCTTCAGCAGAGTAACCTATTTCCTTAACCAGCTGATACTTAATGATGTCATCGCTGGCAAAGAAAGGCAAAGCAGCTCACTTCAACTTAACTCACTTCCAATGCAACCTCTCTGCTGAGCCTGACATGCTCTGTGGCTGACTGTCTGTCGCTGCACAGACCTCAGGTGACCTAACGTTGTCTGGATCCCGGCGGCAGAGCCGTCCATGCTGACCCAGGATCCCCTACCTTTGACTCGAAGGTAGAAAAGCAGCGTGAGTAGCATCCCTCCAGCTGAACGGTACCGCTCCCTCGCCTTCACACCCTGGATCTCATGGTAGTCTCCCGTACATCCTCCACCACTCCTCTCCTCATCCTGTCTTCCTCCTCCTCCTCCTCCTGCTCTCACCAAACAGCTTCGCTTGTGTCTCTGTGTCGCTCTCTCCTCCCTCCCCTCCCTTCCCTCCTTATTTGCTTTCACTCCCCTCCAGGCTGCTTCTCTTCATCTTCCTGTCACACTACACACACGCTACTGATAGTACACATCACAGAGGGATTATGCAAACATGCACAAATTACAAAATACGCTTTAAAAAATAAATTTCTTCATGTGCTTGTCTGAACAGGGATCACGCCACATGACTGAGGTTTGTCACAGGAACCCATCGTCTGCTTTGTGTTGCAGTTACACGATGTTGCCCACAAGATGGCAGAAGTGGCTCTGAATCCGACAGCAGCATCTTCTGCACACAACACATTTGAACCTAAATTTAAACCTTGAGGACTATTTTTAGTGTCAGTTCTGTGCCTACTGGAGTACGTCGTGGATGACAGCTACACTGTCCTCAACACCTGTATCTGGATGGACTCAACATATTCCATCAAACTGAGAGGAAGTTTGCTGCTCCACTAATATTCCAACCTGTGATGCTCTTACAGCACACTGCACATCTCAGGGACAGAAAACTGGGCAGATGTCTGTGTGTGGAATGAATGAATGATTCCTAATTAATCACAGTTTAAATTAAATCATATAACTGTTAACCTTAGCTCCACAAGTCTTACAGGATCCATGATCGCTAACTTATATGACGTTATCCTTGCTGTTAAAACCCAAACTTCCTCTTTCTAAAAAACACATTAAGGCACTGGCTACATCAAATGAATCTGTTCTTTTTATTGACCAGGCCTGGAATGTCAAACATGCTTATTGGCTTTTTGCAGATGTGTTGTTATGGGTGTATCCGTCAAAACTAGGTGTGGTCACCCCTGTTGTTATTTGTGTGACACCTGGGCCCAGTATTCACCAGCCTATAAAATCTAGGTCCGGTTAATCTCTCTCTCTCTCCCTCTCTCTCTCCCTCTCTCTGCAGGCAGCCAGTTGGTGCACCACTCACCCTCTCCGCCCGCACTTCATCCACCTCACACTGATCTTACTGACGTTCACGCTCCAAGCTTTGTGATTTTTTTTTTTTTTTTTTATGTATTTCAAGGATTTCTGTTAAATAAATAAGTAATGCTAATCTATAAAATGGTATGTGGCCCTCCCCGTCATGGCTGTAAGAGCCAGGCTGTGACCCGAGGTTTGAGGTCATTTATAAACAGTGTCTCTATTACACAGCCTGTCCACCAGAGAGCACTCACAAGTAAAAGGTCCTGCTCAGTATCCTGGTCACAACTCTTTAAAAACACAAACATAAGCTATGCTATGTGATTATATAAAACATTAATACTATCATCTGATATGTCATCAGATTTTTAAAACTCTTAAATAACAATATCAGCATCAGCCTCAAAAATCTAGTAAAGTATTCATATGAAAATCAGAAAACTAAAACCAGAAGATGCTCCTTCAGTAAAGTTCAGGCCTTAGATGACGTGATGATCAAATCCTGTAAATTCCACCATAAAAACTGATTGTTTTCGGACAGGCACGCCCAGAGCTCTCTCTCTCTCTCCCAGCGCCAAACACAGACTTGGACAAATTTATGTCTATCCTTGCCCGCCAGTGTTGCAATACCGGGGAGGTTGTGCAAGCATTTTCTGCATTCCTTCACAGTGAGGGTGGAAGGCTATTCTCTAGGCTGGACCCACAGCTTTATCAAAGCAACTTTCAACACCTTTTAACTTTATCAGCGCTACCAGGAGCAGGTGGTGCAGCGCAGCCACTCACTCACTGTGAATCGACACTGTGGCTGGGAGCAGTGTCGTGCATCGGAAAAACACGGGCTGACTGGTTTTGAAGAGGTTCTCCACTGGGAGGAACTGAGTGATTGGAAGTGGAGATACAACATTCCCTTTACTCTGTGTGGTTATTGGCACTCACTCAGTCCTCTCAGCTACACCAGCTAACTTCACTCAAACAAACATCTTCCTCTTTAAGACACCACTGCAGCTTGTTTTTACATTCTTGATGGTAGTGATAGTGTTTTACAGAGGTTTTAAAATATTAAGCTTCTCACATTTAATATCTTTTTTTTTTTTTAACTGCAATGGTATCACTGCCATGATCAAACAGTTTGAGACACTACTTTTTTCTCCTAATTCTGAACCCTTTTCCTCCTGGACCCTCTGGGTCCTTTAGTATCAGACGTTCATCTCAATTCAGTTCAATACAACTTTATTTGTACCTGTGGGGTAAATGTATTCAGACATTCTATGTTACTATATTTTCTATATAAGCTATATATATCTATATAGCCTTTTTTTCTTTAAAGGTCCCATTATTGTATAAAGTGAGATTTCCATGTCTTTTGACTATAAATCAGGTCTAGATTCCATATTGATATGCACACAGGTTTTGAGCCTCTCTTCTGATTGGCTCACCAACCTGTTGTTACTAGAGCTCCAGAGAGAAGCCTGAGAGAGGAGATGTAAGACTACACTGAGATGGTTTTTGGTTCTTAAAACCACACGTATATATTCTTATGGATATCAACACTTCAAGTGACTGCATCATGCATTAGTTGTCTTGCTATTTCATGTCATGTCCCAAAAGGGTTTCTCACACTATCATAACTCTTGACCTACAGGTGAGGCTTATAAATACCTCCTGTTAGAAGCTTGGGAACAGTCACCACTCGCAGTGCTAGTTGACTGCACTATTGTACCTGACAAGCTAACCGCTACACACTAGCCAGCTGTGACATAACAGCCTAGGTCAGTCGCAATAGCTCCCCAAATTAAGTGGGTGCTAGCTAGCTCTGTTGCTAACCGCACAAAAATTTCCACCCAGTTTATTCAAAAGACGCACTTGTTCCAGTGACTCCTGCCTCGCGTCTGTCTGCAGACCATGCCTCTTTTGTGCCGTTTATGGCCCAGCACAGCAGGGTTATTTATCACACAGCTGATATGACCGCTTCCTCTATTTGTCAAGACAGCTATTGATCAACTGCACAAATATGCATGACCACAAATAAATATATATGTATATAATTACATGTTTAATAATTACATGTTTTCACCAATATTGTACCGTTTTGCAAATGATTTGTCAGCTCACTTGCAATACCTTCACGGCGCACCAGTGGGCCCTGGCCCACAAGTTGGGAACCACTGCTCTAGTCACAGAAACCAGGCACCTTCACTGGATATCAAAGGTTGACTTTGTAGCTTGTACTGAAATGTAAGAATGGTGCTCCACACTCAGCCAACTTAGCCAGAATAACACACACGACAACCCACAGTGCTGGACCCAATATATTAAAGTTTGGCTAAGTCCTAATGACCTGACTAAATCCTAGTTTTCCTGCTCATGAGAGAGTTTCAGCTCCTTTGTCTATAAACCATTCACAGGCCATTGTGCTGTATTACTGTATTATGTAAGATTGCAGGGCTTTGCACAAAATGCTTTGACTTCAGAATATCAAAAACAACAAAGAATATCAGGGTGACCTGGTCAGGCATGTGGTGCACTGAGCAGAGGAATGCAGACTAAAAGACAAATGCAAGAGAATGGGGTAAAAAACAGAGATGAGAGGAAGAAAGCAGAGGAGATTGACAGATGAGGAGGGGTTATAATATAAGAAAGAGAGGACAGTCAGACAAAGGGGAAAAGCCGGGGAGAGGCCTCTGAAATGAGGCCAACAACTCTGCCACAGACAGTTAACAGCACTCAAACACGAGTCAGCTCAACGTAGCAGCTTAGTGGTCCTTCTCTCTCTGCTCGGCATGTAGCCACACCGAGGCTAGCGTGAGCGGCGGCATTGTTGTGTGGCTGGTTTGTGCCAGCGTAAGTGGTTGCCCAGTGGGAGCATTATGCAAGGGACCCCAGCCTTTTGTGGATTAGCCTTCTGAACAGATGTGCTCCGGGCTAACGCTATTCACTGCAGAGGTTCAATAGTGGGACATGCCAACCACTCCAAATCCAGCTGCACAACAGAATGAGGTCAGCAGCAGAGGTAGAGAAGAGACGAGTGGCTTTAAGGCTGTGCTGAGTACTGAGCACTTCTAAATATTGTTATGGAACAAATAAAAACTGTATTATTTCTTGTTGCAATCGTGCTGCTAGTTGTAAAGATGCTTGGGTGTTGGGTTGCTCATGTGACAGTAAACAGTATTGATATCTGTCTAGATCAAGCAACAACTAATGCTGGATATCAAACGTCTGATGCAGAATGAAAAGTAAAGTGTGAGCTCTAAAAATAACTAATGAAGCCAATCTAAAAGAGCTATACCTTGCATTTCCTCCTGTGGCCACAGATGTTGGCTCTAAGAAAACATCAGTATTAGATTACAAAGTTAATCTTTTTTTTTTTTATCTCACGAAAGCGTAAGGTCCAAATATTTCACTTTTTTATTGTGTGTCTCTATAGTATCTCCTCAATGGAATGATTCTCACAATGAAATATACTGTCAGGTGTTGGTTTGATTGACAGCTTGTCACAGCCATGTTGGCTGCCATCACAACAGCCACTTCAGTTCCACTCAGGCTTCCTCCAAGATTTAGATTTTGGACTCAAAAGCTCAACTCCAGCAGGGATGGGCACTGACTAGCCAAATAATGGCCACTGCCGACAACTGACAGCAATTCAGTCTGCAACCAACTAACCACAGTGAGACTGGAGCTGTTCTTTGTGTGTTTTGCTTGTTACTGAATCAACCAATTCAGGTGTTAACATCAGAGTCTACACAGCAAGTGGTCCTGCTGGAACTTGCTGTCCCCTCTGAAGACAAAATCGAAGAGGCTGATGAGCAGAAAAGGGCAAAATATGCGAAGCTGGTGTCAGAGTGCTGGAGAAAAGGCTGGACACTGTGCTGTGAGCTGGGTGCTGTGGTGCAGTGAACACTAACACTCCCTGGAGTGAGACGACTGCATGGGGGGGGTGGGGGGTGAGTACGCCACTCGGACATAAGTCAGAGGCTAATCACTCTAGGCTGGGTCGGCCAGGTGAGAGTGTCTGATGATCCCCCGAAGCACCCGCTGACCCTGGGTTCATCACTGAAGACGTGTCCAAGTCGGACCAGAAGGGGTATTTTAGAACTAATGTCTTCTAAGATTAGTGTTTTACCCTGATCTGGTCCCTCTGGTACAGAAACATGACCACCTTCCTAACAGCCCTGCGGGAAATCAGACCTATTTTTGTAGGTAACATGTTTCCTCTCATCTCAACTCATCTCTGAGTCACTGTCTTTGTTGTGAGAAGAGAAAAAAAAAAAACAGCTCTCTTTCAATTTTGCATGAACTGTTCAACACACTGTAAGCTCATAAGCTCTTCCCAGAGAGTCCTCTGCTGGACGGGCTAACCCATCAGATGTGTCAGAGAGGGAAAAAGCTTCTGATATAAATTAACTGCAATCCATAAAGCCAACCAGCAGAGGGGTTGTCTTTATATAAAACGCCCCAGTTCTCAAAGCTCTAATCATTTCTTTCCTGCGGATTTGGGGGACGGGGATTGGTCTCGGAGGCACAGGTTAAAGAGAGTTTGAATCATCGGTCCTTAAGTAAAACATTTCTTCATCCGAAGGTTGATATGACCCACATTCAAGTTGGATAAGACAACTGCCATGTTACTTAAAGGTTTAGTTCCAACCCAGTTAGTAAAAATAGGAGGAGAGGAGAGAAGGCACTGCTCCCAGAGGACTGCTGACTTTGTCGAGGCTGGGCTTTTCCAGAAACCAAGTCACTCTCACAAAAGAAGAATAAGAATAGTTCAGGTCAGATTGTAATGTAATGTGAAGTCATATCAAGCGTGAATAACACCAATCAATACATCTGAAAAAGAAATCTGGATTACACGTAGTTATAAAGACCTGTACAAAGCTAAGATAAGTGGTCTGAAACAGGACATAAACAATGGGACCTGCTGCCGCTCTCTCTGAGTGGAAGGATCAATACCATCAAGATGAATGTTTACCTAAACCTCTTTATCTGTTTCCTATATTTCTGACCAAATTCTTCTTAAGATCCATAGACAAGCTTATATCAACCTTTGTCTGGAACAAAACAGTCCCACGTATACAGAAAAGCATACCGCAGAGGCCTCGCCTCCATGGCGGTACAACACGCCCCAATTTTTTTTTTTGTTTTATTAATGGGCGGCCGACATCAGGGCGTTGACATTCTGGATGAGTGACATAGATAACTCACATACCCCTAAATGGTTCATTTTGTAGGCGTACCTCCTTACCAGCGTTACTGCGTACTGAACTTCCACGACTAAAGCCCGTTTCTTATTATACCACAAACCCTTCTGTGACACATTCAGTGAGAATTTGGAACCAGTTCAGGAGGTCTTTTTCTCTCTTGAAGTGTCTCACACTGCACATACTGTTTACTGTAGGTAAAATGAAGTTGGCTCCAGTGGGAATGTACTGTAAGTAAAGAGGTGCTACCAAATCTGCCCTGCATCAGTGGTTCATTTGGGTTTATATCAGCACCAACATCTGTCACTGAGGGAACAAATTAAGAACAAAGCTGTTCTTTGAGGAAAAAAATCAAACACGCATACATGAAGATGTTCTCAATTATGTGCGATTCATTATGAGTGGACAGCAGAAAGTTGTAATGACTCAGTCTCGGGCTACAAGCTCAGATCTGTGTTTTTCTGTTCATCATCCTCTGATAATATCTAATGATATACAGTATGATCCAAAAGAAGACACAATAGCACAGTTAATGGTACACTAGCGCAATAAAAAAAAGAAAAGAAAAAAGATCTGAAGCAGTGGAAGTTTGCATTTGGTTCTACTTTGACAGAGCAACCACAGAATGCTTGGAAAGGCCCAAGGAGCTGGAAACTGCCAGAAACACAGTCTGGCATCTCTTAGTGCCCAGAGGATGTGTTAGACAGTCACTGAACTAAGTAATGTTTTCACTGCCTGCAGCATAAAAATATTTAGTTGTGAAGCTGAAAGAGTTTCAAATAAATACCCATCATCCAGCAGTTATTTAGGCAGGTGCTGACGTCAGCATCCAGCAGCAGTAGTGTGAAACAGCACTTGAGCATTTTTCTACAAACTACAAAAGAATCTGCCATCATGGTAACTTGAATGATGAGAAATTAACATTTAAATTCCACACATGGTGGCTTGAAGTAGACAAAGATTATTTTCCATTTTTGCATTGCCTATAGTCATTAAAAGGTCAACGGGGAGCTCTGGTCAACCTGCTGTAAACTTACTGTCCAGCACTAAACAGCAGACAGACGCAGCCGGAGCATTTAGCAGCTAAAGAGCCAGGTATTTTCCTCAGGAGTTGTTGGAGACTGAACCAGAAGGTTCTTATTATTGTGTAATTGATTGCTTGAACACACTGTGGTTCGGGGTGGGCGATCTGGCCACAAGATCATATAACAATCTCTTTAGATAGGATCACGATCCACAGTCTGAATCACGAGTCTTCCCGCAGACCTGGTTGTGCATATGTTCACTTCAACTCAAAGGCCCAACTCACAAATCTTTGCATACACTTTCCACTTCTTTCGGATGTTTGTCCGCTCACTGCTATTCTTCTGTTTACAAATTGTGTCGCAACCAATCACACCTTAGCTTACATGGAGTATTTGTCTGGCTGTTAGACCTTTTTGTGTGTGTTATATGTAGCTGCAGCGGTGGTGACGGAGGTTCTTCTTCTGCTCAGGTGCAGAACTGGTGCATGTGGCGCTACACTCATCTTACTCAGAGCTGCCGTCACCAGCTACAGTTAGCGGGCTAGCTGTTAAACCATTAACAATGGGCTGGTTAGCAGCTACTGAACTTTTAAAATGAAATATCTAAATATAGAAACTTTTAATGAGGCGACCTGTGCAATTAATCTGAAGTAGATCATATGCCAAAGTAAGATACTCCGGGATATAAGATCGTCTGATCGCCCACCCCTAACTGTAGGTGCCTCTGACAGTTAAAATGTGTAGCCTGCCAGCACACAGCTTACTGACAGCACTTACGGTGCTGCCAAGCAACAACAAGATGCCTTTCAGTGCAACAAATGTTCCACTGAAATCAGAATCAGAGGAGCGGGGGGAAGTTTTATGTTGAGTGCACTATGTTTCATTCCATGACTCCCACGCTTTTATGTGATAACTCAACTAGAGCTGAAACGATTAGTAAACAATTAGTCAATTAACTAGGCAGAAAATTAATTGGCTTATTTAGATAATAAATATGACTGATTCATACTTGTTCCGTTGTTTGACAATAAAAACAGAAAAACATTTAAATGAGAAGAGCTTTATTGTGAATTCAGCTGTTTTAAAATACTGTATACGTGAGCACAGAGAGCAGGAGAGAGGCAAACAGATAAAGAGCTGAAACCAGCTGACACCAGGCAGAATGAAAATAGCCTATGATGTGGTCCATCCATAAACTAGGGTTTGACCTAGTCTTGTTTTCTAATTTTAATGTCATCTAGCCACTTCCACAACACCCACCACCTCATTTTTACTTTTACACTCTAATTTTACTTTTAGTATGTATGTATGGTCACTTTGAGCATGTCAACACATCCCAGTATTATTAATATAATATGATATGGAACAATCCTAGACCAAAGTGTGGGTCAAGGGGGACTGTTTGCCTGATGGTGGCGGTACATGAAAAGTCAATGGGTCACCAAAATCATTACGAGTCTTCCTTTGGGGGCTATGAGTATACAGACAAAATCCAACAGCAATCTGGCCGATAGCTGTTGAGATATCTTGCTCTGGACTGAGGCGTTGGATGGACAGATATTGCCATCACTTGGTCCTGCTTTGAAGGAAAGTGTTTGCATCTGTGTTATGAAAAGGTAAGAAAAAGAATCTATCTGACTACTCGAGCCACTGAATGACCCTTTTGACCCTGCAGGCATGTCAGCAAACACTCTGCAAAACGATCCTCCTTGACAGTTCAGTTCAGTGCAGAGATTTTTCAGTATTGGTCCAGCTAAGCCAAAACCTACAAAGTCCTTTCTGCCGTGCACCCACAGGCTTTCTCAAAGAAAAAAGGAATCTAACCTTTCTCCAATCTTGTGCACTTCTTAAAATTAATGAAGGGGTTTAGAAATAGAAAGGATATGTGGAAGAGGTACGGCTGTAACCTGTCAAGCAGTGAGTTACTCACAAAGCAGCCTGTTCATGAACTTTTTAAATGGAAACCACGTAGGTCGAACTACCCCCCATTGAAGATCACACTCAAATGTCAAATTCCTGCTTCTTTTACATCTTCAACAGACTGAAATTAATTTGGGCTCAGCTGTCCTTCATTGAGGTTCATTATTGTCTTGGAGAGAGATTTTCCACTCTTGAAGATGAGAACATCACATTAGCAAAGACAAGTAAGAATATAGAAAGGCCTGGCTAAACCTGTGTAATAATAGTGTCAATGCATCAGACGTATAGCAGTGATTCCTCACAGAGGCCACAGAGTGGTTTTTTTCATCAACTCGTGCGGGAGCCTGTCTCGTATTGACTCGCAGGCCCACACAGCACACACAGCTCACTAAGACAACATAATGAGAAGTCAGTCCATTGCTTCTTGAAGCTGAGAGCTCAGAGCAATCACTCCTGGGAAATCAGGGATTCCTCAGTGGGCAAGAGACCAAGGATGATGTCCTGCTGCCGGGGTTAGGGTTGGCTTTGATGTCTCCTGCAGTCACGGCATTATGTAATCAGTGTACAAACAGGGACAGACACAAAATAAGTGTTGTGAACTACATAAACACACAGATAGTGATGTGAAAACAAAGAGACGACCAGTTTCTACAGCTAATTTCTTGACTCCATCACAGTATGTGTATGCTCTGATAAAAACTATTGTCTCCATGTCAGACAATATATTATCTATGACAAGTTACACAATGTTCTGATGTCGTACACAGCGTCAAACCTACAGTGTGCTCCTGTTAATGAATCATAATGCTAGCATTCTTTGTTAAACCTGCTCAACAACAACATGCTGTTCTGTTTACAATAATCCATCTGAACTCTCACTCTGAGAAACCCAAACTATCTCAGCTATGCTAATATTAGCCGGGACACTGAGGAATGTAGTGTTTGCCCAAGGTCAAGCTCCACCTAATCATTTAGATTATTCTGAGATTTAATAAAAACAGGAGTGTAGTGAGCAGTACAAGATGTCAACTTATTTAAAGCTGCACTATTCTTACATTCAAAATGGATCAGCTGTCTTTATATAAGGTGAAAGGTGTGACTTGTAGTGACAAAGGCACAGAGAATCATCACCAATCGCTGCAGTTGTCTTCAGTTCTTTCGCCTCTTTTAGCTCCTTGTTTTGATATAAAACCAGAGATAAAAACAGAGGGGATTTCCTGTGTACTCTGGGTATTCATCACCATATTAACAATTTTATAAAGTGATTTATGTACCTGACAGCATGAGCACTGAATTGTAAAGTAACACTGATGAAGAGACTGTATTTGATGTGGCTTAGTTGCAACTGGCTGATACCTGATCTGCTTAATAAGTTTGGTATTTTTGCTGGATCAGTGCTTAGTCTTAAATGCATCAAAATAATAAGATCATATTTTTGCCACTCATGAACATTCCTATGCCGGCCTCACACCAGACGACTCTCCAAGCGATTTCACTGTCACAGACAAACTTCCATGTCAGAATAAAACCATGAAAGTTTTGCTAGAGTTGCGGTGCCCTCCCCTCATCTCGATTGTTTGGTGTAAGGTGATCGTCCGAGCTGTCTTAAGTTGTCAGCTTCTCCAGCGCCAAACAGGAAGCAGCAAACTGAGCTTATTGTGAGCATGAAGGTGACATCAGGGAGAGAATGTGGGTAGTTCCTGTTAGTAATAATAATAATGATGTAGAATTTTAAAGAGAAGAAAAGTTTTTTTTTTCTGGTAAATGTCCACCAGGAGCATGATGGGAAATAATCTCCAAGGAATCTAGTCATAGCTTTGCAAATAGTGACCCTGCAGATCCCAAGTCTTTACAAAATGTTTTCGTATGTGAACATGTCAGGAATCCTCCCAGCTCCATCCACAAGCAGGCAATGAAGACAACAGCTGTTTTTGTTTTGTGTTGCATTTTGTATTTCCTTATTCATAAAATAAATAATTGATCACAAAAAAAAAATCTTATAGTGTGTGACTAAAAACTTTAGTCTTTTAAAAGTCTTATCAAAGTGTCTGGCAGGTTAAGAGAGCAAATATACGTATTTCCCAAAATGCTGCTCCTGTACATTGGTGATGTTCGTTGAAGCAATGTTACACTGTATCCAGCCGATCATATTTCATCACCAAAATTTAAATGCCATTATTTTCTTATCATAAATCGCTACTTACTTGTTTGTTTGGGAGAGAATAGTACAATAAGTGGAAGTGATAGATTATTTTTAGTTCTGTCACTGTTTGCATGCCAACACATGAAAACCAACACAGTACAATCCCACTGGATTTGGCAAAATTTCCAGAGAAATTAAATGGGTCAGTGAGCGAGACTGGATGGGAAAACCCCTAGAGTGAAAGTTCACTGTAGCTGTAGGTGCATCATAATCAAAGCTGTATTACCTCACTGTGTGCTGCTCTCTCAACAGCTCATGCTCTGCTGAGGCTTCATCTGATTTATCACATCATACACAGCCACTTTACACTCCTCTCCCTCTCTGTGTGTCCCTCTCTCTTCTGCACACATGAGCACACTGCAGTCACCAAACAATCATACTCATCTGCATGGCAACTGGATCATCCAAGCCATTACAGCCTGAGGGGGAAGTCAATTGAGTGGTATGTCATCAGAGATGTGATAAACAGTGTTGAGAGACTGGGAGTCTGTGTTGGACTGGGCCGATGTGTGTGTGTGTGTGTGTGTGTGTGTGTGTGTGTGTGTGTGTGTGTGTGTGTGTGTGTGTGTGTTGACAGCTCAGTACCTGTCAACAGCTGTGACAATACACAGGAAATGGGTTGCATTTCGACAGCATCCACTGCAATGCCAGATGTACAAAAATGTGAATAATATTTACTGCAGAGCGTCACATCCCTCTGCCAGTGAGGACCTGCAAACCCTCATGTGGGTGTAAGCAGCACCACAACGAGTCATTACAATTCCTTCTTTACATAAGCAGACACAGCTCACTCAACGGAAACATTACAGCTACGAGGGGAGACAAAGTGGAACGATTTTCCAATTGGTCTTCATTTCTGTTCATTACTATTTTCAATGCCGCACATGATGGTCTGAAACTCCTAGAGGATACTGCTGAGGTCTGTGTAGCACAGATGGAAGCTTACTCACTGAGCACTTTATTAGGAACACCATACTCATACTGGATAGTTCTTCCCGTTGCTCTCAAAACAGCCTCAGTTCTTCATAGCATGGATTCAACATGATGTTGACATGTCGCTATCACATGATTTCTGCAGATTTCTACCACATCCCAAAGCTGTTCTGCTGGATTCATGTCTGGAGACTGGGGAGGTTCACTGAAGTTCACTGAACGCGCTGTCATGTTCATGAAGCCAGCTTGAGATGACTTTTGCTTTGTGACATGCAACATTATCCTGCTGGAAGTAGCCATTAGAAGATGATGTGACCATAGAGGGATGCACATGGTCAGCAACAATACTCAGATATGCGGCATTCAAACCATGAGTGATTGGTATTAAGGGCCTAAAATGAGTCAAGAGGACATTCCCCACACCCTTACACCAACACCAGCCTGGACTGACACAAGGCAGGTTGGATCCAGGGATTCATACTGTTGATTCAAGTCTTGTCTCGGTTCTGTCTTCCGGTGTTGCGTCACAAGATCGTGGATGTTTGTATCGTGGTCTCGGTCTCAGAAACCGCCATTACAGACAAACTTGAATTCTCAGTAGTCATTACTACAACATTAAACGAATACTCAGCAGTTATTATTGCATTGTCCCATGAGTACTCAGCACACATGCGTCGGACCACACCCATTTTCAAGCTCAGCCTTCATTTCGATCTCAATTATACACCTGTAAAGTTTCGTGACAGCATCTTGCACAGCTGTGACGCCCAACACCTGCCAAAGTACCGAAAACCACCTCTGTGGTAGTTCCTGCTACAGTAGGTGTCTCCAGGACCACATTTTGCCATAATGACTCACACACACACCAACTCACGAGGTGAAAACAAAACCAGCCCTGCGGTCATGGCTGATAAAGACATGTTCTACGTTACCTAGCTCCTGAAAGATTTCAAATGTTATAATACTAATTATTAACTCTACGATGCTATGGTATGCTTTGGGAAGTGTTTTTGGGAAGAATAAGTGATTTTCAGTGGACTAAACATTATATATTACTATATGATAAATATTTGTGCTTTGACTTACAAGCAACCCTAGAGGCAACAACGCTCGCAGCATTAGCCCCAAAACCTCTTATATTTCGACCAAAAAAGAATCTTTACTCAAGGTCCACTTACAAGCTTTTTCCCGGAGCTTTGAAGCCACTCATCCACTGAAGGAGAGCTCAAAGGACACAAAGCTTCACGCCTAAGTAAAAATCTTATCTCTTGCCTATCTGCCCAAATCTACTTGCCCACAGAGTATCACAATTAAATTTAATACAGCAACTAACAGACACCATGCTACAAAGGTAGAATTAAATTCAGCTTTTTAAGATAATTAAATAAACTTTATGAGGAAACATGTAATCATTATCCTTCTGCTTATAACCAACAGTAATTAAAAAAGAAAAAAGAAAATCCAAGAGCAACTAGTAAAATATTTTACTTGTGTGTTTCAGTGGAACGGCCCATTAAAAGACAGCTTTTAGTCAACATATAGTCCGAACACAAACCCAGTGCTGTCTCAGGAGAGAGCCTCTGTCATCCACGATGCATCATTCCGGTCAGTATAGAAACCAGTGTGTTAAAGGCAGAACAATGGCACTCTGCTGTGCCACCGTCAGCGCTCCACTAACAAGGCTACCATTGACAGCTTCAAAACTGTGTTAGCTCTGTATTGGAAGCTATGCTGCTGCAGAAATAAACCTACCGAGGTCCAGATGACTTCACAGGATACAACCATAGGGGTGCAGGAAATGCCCTGACCAGGATGGTCTTATTAAGGCTGCTACTGAAATTCTTACAGATGCTCAACCTGTATTATCAAGGTTTCCATGTCTTTGAAATGTGTTATTTTGCCTGCAACAATTGCTGTGAGCGAGATTAAGAACAGTCCGATTCAAGATTCTCCCTATTTTTAATAGATCTAGATAAATACAGCCAACTATTGATAGAAAATGACATCAGTTATTTGCAAATCGAATACATCCTCACAGAGCTGGCTAGCTTCTGCATTCGGATCAATGCTAGAAAGCTTCCCAGCTGCTTGGTTATCAGCAGCAGGGAGAACATGTGGGTGTGCTGCAGTGCAGCAGGGAGGCCTGACACGTTACAAAACCACTGTTGCTATTTCTGGAGCCTGAGATGCTTATAAGTCAAGAGGTGTGCTGAGCATTATGGGTGTGGAGTCTGAATGCATGTCCAGCTGCTCTCATTAGTGGTAACCACAAATGACACATGGCATATGACATTCTCATTCCTTCTAAATGAGCAGTTGACTCGCTAGGGGCAATTAGTCAAGGTGAGGGAAATAATGTGTGACATATCTGCTAAGTTCTGAAAGGTATCTCCTGCTGCTGATACAGGACGTCACCATGAGCTGATGGTGGATTACAGCAAAACAAGTCAGATCTGTGAACTGGATCTCACAACAGCAATGGTTTCTAATAATCTCTAGACTAGTTATGTTGAGACTGAATGATTCAATCATAACGTTATCAAATAAGTTTTGCCATGATGTCTCTATTCAAGGGAAGATTTACAAATTATAAGTCAAATCCGCAAGTCCAAAACTTTGTTTCTAGTACTAGTCGTTTTTTACATTTTGCCAAAAATGAAATGCTATTTAAAAAAATTAACTCTGATTCATCAAAAATACTGAACCCTAAAGTAACACGGCCATTAGGTAGAAAGAAGCTTGACCAAAGTAAGAGTTCAAACCATGTTGTGCTTGACATTTAGTAAAACTTTTACAGACGCAACTTACAATGTAACTGGAAGAAAAGTTGTGTTTGAAGGGATCTGACCTGACGTGAACCACTATGAGTTACACTTATTGACATGACACATAGATGATACAAAAATAATTTAATCAGCAGTGAGTCATGACAACAGTGATGAGTCAAATTCTTTCTATTCCAGTTGTATGAGGTTATTTTAGACAGCCAGAACTAAAACTACTTGTTTAATCCAATGGAGTTTTGTAGATTGTTCAGCTATTTGTTTGTCACAAAGTAGTGAAGCAAAGCTACAGCCACAAATAGAGGCTAATTCTGTGGGGAACACTGGAATCAAATCGTAAATACAGAGCAGGAGGCATTGCAACCGAGCCAAGATAAGGCAGAAGAACTTGTTAGTAAAAGGGCCGTACTGTATGGTTATTTTAAACCATTTCTTAATTGAATTCAAAGAACAATTACTGTATTGTGCTAAACTAAACTGTCACCATGATATAAAATTACATATACTGTGACATAAGATTTTGGCCATATCGCCCATCCCTGTTGATGGAGGCAGGGGTCATGAATTTGACCCCTGCCTCCATCAACAAGCCAGATGCTGTGCAGGTACAGGTGCAAGATGTAAAAGCGGTACACCAAGCCCCCCACAACCGCCAGTGAACTGCAGTGCAGACCTCCACCCCCAAAGCGGGAAGAAAAAGGAAGACAGCAATAACCTCCCTAAGGGAGGCCGAAGACAAAGTTGTTCTGCTGCCTCCTGGATTATTAAACCTGATGTCTCACAAAGAGAAACATGTGCTTGTAAGATCCACAACAACTTTGATTTTAAAATGAAGAGGCTTCACCAGCTTGGCATTCTTGCAACCTCATCTACAACTCAGACAGTTAGTTTTGTCAATACATAGTATGCATGTACAGAATTTTCAAAAGCATAAAATATTATTTGTTTTTCTATTGCTTTTGGTGATTAGTTGCAGTAATGAGATTTTTCAAGCACTTGTTTGATGAAATAGGAATAAAAATGTGATGGACTGTCAATATATGTCATGAAATGAATAGTCCAGATTACCTAAGACCTTGTTTTTATGTATTAAAAGAAAACAACCTTATTTATGTCCTTTTTAAATGTTTCATGTTTGAAATCTTTCAAACATCAGAATAACCCTCACACCGAGGGTCTCATCTCACTGGACAAAGACCTAGAGGCATAAATACTTGACTGGTTTGATCCAGTCTATTAACATTCAACCCTCTGTGCCCCCCTGCCCCTCCCTCTTTGTCTTTCAGTCGTGCCCGGCGTGTCCCAGACTAAAGTAAGTCATCACTGCTGCACTGGCTTCCACACTTTGACAGCTGAGTCTTGTGATGCGTGAAGGACCTCCATGCTGACTCGTGTCTCTCGCTCGCTCTCTCTCTCTCTGCCTTCTTTCAGTCTCCCAACAGAGCTTAACAGTGCACCACGCACTCAACAGCACCAGTCCTTACTTACCTAGCTGTGTAAAAAACACCCACCCACAGCCAGACGTAGACACACTGTTAGATTTAAAAAGACACCTGAATTTTAAACCGAATGTCAAACCAGTGGTTTGTTTCCATTAGAAGACATAGAGGAAGGCTTATTAGCCAAAATATTTCAGTTTCGTGATGACTCTAATATCTTCAGTGCAATGTGATTCATCAATCATGTTGATTTTTATTTCTATTAGAGCTGCCTTTTCCTCCTTTTGGGAGATCTGTAGAAATCACAGCAGACTCTTTTTGCCTTTATTTGACAGCTGACAGTAGAGACAGGGGGTGGGGGGGTGGACGATATGGTCCCATGATCCCCATTAGGAATTGAACTGAGGATGCTGCAGTTGTATGACCTTAGAGCTCTAGGCCACAGCCTACACCACTTGCTTGTAGTTTTGGGAATCATTCTAACATGTATATCTTTTACCAGTGTCACATGTCCCATTGTCACTGGTGCTTTTCCACAGAACTGATGCTACACAGATGCTGTACTGAAAACCCAACAGTCAAGCAGACAGTCTGTCACACAGACAAAGCTGGGCATTAGTTTTAAGACCCTCATCCTTTCCCTGGTATCATGACATGTTTTGACCCCTATTTGTCATAAGAGCTAAGCTCTGGCAGCTGGAGTCAGACCAGGAGCTGGTGAGACATGATACACTGACATGCTACCAGCCAACGGTGGAGGTAGAACCCAGGCCAGCAGGAACAGCACTGCGCTGGAACCAGATTCAGCTCAGTGGCCACAGCAGAAACTGGAGGTCACGTGACAGATTCTGACCCAGAAGGAATGTCACATATACAGCCATTACTGAACAAACATGCAAAACAGCAGCACACACACTCAGGTCCAGTGTAAAGCCTTATCAGGATATTTCTCTGCCGTTCATGTGCAGCCAGCTAGCTCAGCCAGAGGAGGACACTCATGCTCATGTGCAGTTGGCTCAAAAATGTGGAAGCCTGAAGAACATTTTCAGCTCAGTGCTCAGTGAGCACCTGAACATCCAGGCTATACACCTGACATGGCCTGGAAGTTATTCGAAGTGACGTTAACTTCCGTCAGCTGGAGGTAAGAGTGCAAACATCAGGGATTAATGAAGTCACTATTTGGAATTAGTGGTAGTAGTAGGTGTGCCATGGCGGTGGAAACTTAGCTTCATGTTAAAGACCCCCTCAGATGAAAATCAAGCTTGTTAATATGTCCATATCTTGTTTTTTATATAATACAAGACAAGAATACAAGATATAATACCCCACCTTGAACTGCAGCGAACCAATGACAGTCTCACAAAAACAGATTCAGACAGCCGGGGTTTCATTCGTCACAAACCTAAGGAACCAATCCTGTCAGCTTGCAGGGACAGATCGTCAATACAGCTGTTGCTTCATGTCCTTTCAATCGACTTGTTAGAGCTTGTGTACAGAGGATTTCAATTCTATTTCTACTCAAGTATTACTTGTGCTAAGGGCGCCATGTTGGCCCAGGGATTAAGGGCTCGACCATGAACCACAGCATACCCAGTTCGTGTCCGGCTGTGCACCTTAGTTGCATGTTATTCCCATTTCTCTCTCCCCTCATTTCCTGTCACCTCTCTACTGTTGGCAAACTTATTAAGACAAAAGAAAATTGATTTTAATTCTGTTCTGCCAACAGTCACGCATTATAGAGAAAGTAAAGACATCTGTCTGTTTTCTATATAGACACTAATATAGTTACAAATGAGCAACACAGAGAATGTATGGTTAAACCAAGGTGATCTAACCCGTGTGATGCAGCGTTTACATCAAGTCAAGCAAAATTCACCCCTCCTGTGTTCCTGAACACCAGTACAGAGCAGACCTGCTGCCCTCAGAAGCTCTCTTAACACCATGATTTTAAATTTTAACACGTGAGAACTTGGGCCAACAATCTAAAGAATGTCATTTAATTTTAATTTCACAGTTTTTCAGTACGTTCATTCACAGAGATTTAGCTTTCCTTCTCAGGACAGATCTTCGATTCCGAGCACAGTACACACTTATGCACAGCATGTTCTCGCAACGGGCACAAGAAAATTCAATTTTGAAGAGCTTTACACTTTGTTAAGAATAAGTAACAGAAATCACTAACAAACTGCCAGAAGTAAGAAACCCTGTATTCTGGTTGCATTTTAACCAGACTTACAATGATCTGGATGTGAATTATTGATATACATGTACATAATATACTATAAATTATGAAGTCATTTCTCTACTAGGGATGTGGACAGAAGGCAGATGATGAGTATCAGTTTGTTAATTCTACACAACATAAATAAAATCCATAAAGAAGTTCCAGTTCACAATGAGGGCAGATGTGGATCCAGCATAATAAAACAAAGCATTCACAACTTGTTTCCCATTGTCGGCATATCATTAAACAGACTTTAAGGGTCTGCCATGTTAAATAAAGAGGATGGCTTTGGCCCTAAACAGTCATTAAATGGTATTGGGTATATGGGAGCAGCTGTTGCTATGCTGAAGTAACTGGACCAATCCCCAGCCTACAGTATATTTCAACTCATGCCCTGCTAGGTCAGCGCAACATACACTGGGCTAAAACCATCTCCCTGGATTACTGCACTTGGTAAATGTCTAAAACAATTTCTGAATTAGTTAAGATTTAAATTGACTCCAATCAGTTATAATGTTGTCAAAGATAACACTCCACAAAAACTCCTTTTGACCTTCATGGTGATATGGAAGGAATCAAGAAACATTTACGTAGGCAGAACGTGCTCAAAGGCTTCATTTAAAGAAGGATAAGGAAAGTGGAGAATGACTTTATTCGCCACTTGTTTTGTTCACATCTGGTAGTGCTAGACTTCCTCTACAGTTCCTCTAAAGATAAATACTTGAAGCCACGACACTTGCAGGTACCACCCATGTCCTCAGTGACATGTCTTATACCAGTGGGTCCTTCATCATTACAAGAAATGTTGCAGCTTGCAGGCAGAAATCTTTACCTGAGGACTTAGCATAATGGTTCATGTGAGGTACATTAACAACAATCATGTTCAGTGTTCTCCACAAGCCTTTTGATTTTACATGTCAAAATTAATGGACGAGCCGCTCTCCCTGCTGAGCCCCAGCCAACAGGAAGCTTCCAGCAAAAGACGCTATCAGGTTGTGAAGGAAGAAAGCTACCTGTATTCTGTCAAATGAATGCAAAACCAGGGAGAGAGGGACATCATGAAACCCAAGAATATAAGATATAAATTTCTCCCTTTCTGATTTTTTTTCTCAATGGAGACCACAGGACACAGGATTTACAGAGCAGATATGCACGCTGTAAATACATGTTTTTTGTCTGCTACTTAAGTAAATTATCCATATACCACTGGCCACTGTGTCCAATTAATTTTTCAACATGATTTGCATAAATCCACTGGAGGCTACAAGGTTCAGTACACCCTAAAATATGAAAGTGTTTCAATACTGTGCTCAAAGAGCCTAACTGGGATTAAAACAGCTATGATTTTGAATAATCAAAATCAAAAGAAATTCAAGTGTAAATGTGCTCAGCAAACGTAATGGTTAACTGTTTAAAAGTAGTTGCTGTGGTGGAGTTCGAGGAAAAGATCAGGAGGTAATTAAGACTGAGGTGTTCTTCAAATAAACTATATTGCTCAATTTTCAGCCAAAAAAGTGATGGAGATAATTGTGTAAAGAATGAAAACAGAGAGCTTGATGGGGTTTCAGGCGCTGTTGGACAATCTTTCACTGATCCCTTTAGGATTCCTCTTGTTGGGATAATGTATATCCACAGTAATTTCAGTCAGATAACAACAAAATCAGACTATGACTATCAAAACCAAAGTTTTAATAGTAGTTATTCTGATACCTCCGGTGTCTGCCTGTCCAACACTAGTAACCTGCTCTAGTGACATGCAGACAGACACACAGACAGATGGACATCTGACCAACAGTGCCTTTCTTGGGTCCAACTGTTGGAGGAGCATCAAATACTCCACCGTGATTTAAATGGTCCAAGAAGTGAAAGGCAAACAGGCAACAGCTCCTAACAGTGATCAAGTGTTTTAAAATGAATTGCTCTTGGTTGTCACACTTGATACTTATGTCTCATAATGTCGACAGCTGTGATCAATATGCTACCATAAAAAACAAATAACAGACTTCTCCTTTAATGTCACAGAGGAAGTTATTGGTCTCTGGCTCAGGAATGCCTGTGGCACCACTGCTCATACTGTAGCTGTAGCTACTGCATAATGGACAAGTTACATTAAAGAGACCAGAGGTGTTAAGCTAGGAAGCTGTGCGACATTACGTCCCTAAACAAGGCAGCCGTTCTTGCCTGGAAGCTACTTTAGTTTGCACTGTGTTGTTGCTGGAAGCCTGTTGTATTTTCATCCTCAGGGTTGGTCACAGTTTCATTGCAGTGATTAATTCCTGTTAGTACGTTACATAACACTATTGTTACAGATGCAGCTGATGAACTGGTCCCACTTTATGTTCAGCATGTAACAGTAAAGTAATGCAGCACTGCTGCACTGATGTGATGCAGTCACTTGTCTATAAGACACCATTAACCTCAATTGATTCTATTCTATTTTAGCGCCCCACTGTATAAAAATGGTTTCAATGCTAATGACTCTGTATTTGAGTTGAATATCAGGGGGAAAAAAAAGCGAACAACTCTTTGTATAATATACACAAAAGCCACGTTTGGTGGAACACTTGTTTTTTATAAAGCCCTGAAATTGAGGATGTGTTTATTTTTTGGGACTCTTTGGTTGTGGCACAATTTATAAATAGAAGACAGCATTGTGGATGAAAACTAGCAGCGTGCGGACAAACATCCAAAAAAAGTGTGAAAGTGGCGGAAAGAATCATAGCTTCTGGTCAATTGGTAACAGGATGCAGAGATATGTGGGTCGCGCTTTTGAGTTGAAGTGACAGGTCTTGTTTCCAGGCAACCATGCACAATTACTCATGTGATCACGAGTTAAACTAAATCTGAGGGGAGACTCGTGACGAAGATCGTGGATCATGACTCGACCTGAAAAGATTGTGGTATGATCTTTTTTGCCAGATCGCCCACCCCTAGTTACCGTCTATGGGCAATACTACAGCTCCTGATGCGCTGAACAGACCGTATACAGACTGTAGAAACAGATGAACATAGAGCTGTGATATCCCCTGTTGGTTTCAAAGTGACTTTTTTAAAGTCTTGGGTTTGCCTCAGGATTTGAGATGTAGTGAGCAAGCTACTTGCTGGTTTTCTTGTTTAGATTATGTCTCTTTGTGTTTCAGATTATATGGTGGTTGGTTTTCTTGGTAATTGTCCCAGTATACACCCTAACTTGGTAGAGTCAACCTACCCCCATGAAGATTAACTCCACCCAGCCACTGCATCACCAACAGCAGGTGGGAGTCCATAAATAAGCACACCCTCTCTCTGGCCCTCTTTCGATTTCTAAGACACTAGTGTACACTGTTGGCTCTTGCATCATAGATCCCATAGTGGATCTGTGTGGGTGTCAGGGAACCAAGACAAGAAAAGGCAAAGTCCAAATGAACAGCATGAGTGTGTAACTGCCACCCAAGACGCCATCAAAAAGCCACTTGTTTCCCTGAATAGTGAGTGTGAGTAAATGAGTGCAGGGACTATGAAAGGAAGAAGAAATCATTATCGTGGGGTCAGGGGAGTTTTTATGTTACTCCTTGAAGTCTCCACTGACTCCTCAGTATTTACTGCTTTTCTGATACAACTGACAAAAGGGAACATTGTCTGACACAGTTCCCAGTGCCAGAATAATTTCTCTTTTTTCTGGAGCTACGCACTCACCTGCAGCCTATGAATGAGGTCATCTGCTAGTCTTAACGACAACTTGGGTCTTATTTTTATAGTTGTCACCACATTTTTCTATAAGTTATGATAACATTGTGATCACCAAAGTTACTGCTGAGGTCTGGGAACATGGCAACATTGCTATAACAAAGTCTGATAGAGGAATCACATGATCAGACAGGTGGTAAACAAACCGACAGTTTATCTAGATTATCAAAACTTTACATTTTATGTGTTATGGGTAGATTGTGTCATTATTCCCCGTTTGTTTGTCCCCAGTTTGTGTTTCGCCTTCTTTGTGCGTGTATGTGTTTATGTGTGTCTGGCTGGGCGTGGCTACCCAGTTCCTTCTCCCACTGTTACACCTGAACACCTGCTTCTCATCAACTCCCTCAAGCTGCAGCAGTATTTAAACCCCCGGCTCATCCTTCCACTCTTCACCAGTGCATTCAGTTTCCCGCGCAGTACAAAACCAAATTCTAGTATATTCTTTCCGTGTTCATGATCCTACTTCTGTTAACCTGGGGTTAGCTACTGCCACAGTCACCTGCCACATTCATCTCCGTCCTTGTTTCCTGTTCCTCACTACAAACTCCAGTGAAAACATTACTGGCGACTCTTGTAGCCAAAGTTTGTCCAAAAAGTCACAAGATTTGTCACTAGGTGCTTTTTAAAATAAATAAATAAATAAATAAATAAAACTAATGACAAAAGCACCAAAAAGTTTGCAACACTGCAACATTACAGGCTGTAAACGCCCCTTAATATTATTAATATAATATTAATTTGAAAGAGCAACGGCCAGTTCTTAAGTCTTAGTCAGATCCTACACCTCCCATAATGCAACTGAATAGCATCTCATTAGAGCTTCCATGTTACTCGTTCCTTTTAAACTCCATGGCCCTGGTTTGTAACCCAGGCTTTGCTTTAAAAACTTGTAATCCCCAAGCACAACCTGAGGCAACCATAACCCAGATGACATCATCAGGGTATATCATATTAATTGTTTTATGGAAACGACGAATGACATTAACAAAGATTTTTGATAAGCATTCCTTATATTTACTTATTGATGGGGGGGGGGAGTTTGAACCCACATCTGACAGAGGCAATCAGATTATATCTTTCAGTTGAGGCATCCCAGAGATTACATCAGTGGCTACAACTTAAAGCAAGTAATGAGTATACTGAAATTGGATTTTCAAAGTAGCTTCCCTCCATCGCTGGTTCCAAGCCAGGCCTGATGAGTTTATGTAATCCCACGGTTTGCCAGTATTGAGCGCACCAAGTGTGCTCCCTATTGAAATGCATTGTGGTAATAAAGCATGAGGACGACCTGGGGTCATGTTTTAACAGGGCTAAATTGCAACGACAATCATTGCATTTTTGTGCTTGGGTTTCTTGAACTAACAGTGCATAACAATCACACAAATTCATGCTAATCAACAGAAGCAACCACCCTCATCACTAATTGCAAATGCAAACTGTTTCAGTTCTAAGACTAATCCCTCGAGGCTGGAAGCGTTGTGTCCCAATGCCCATTTATAATTGGAGCTTTATCTGATGTGATCAGTGATTGTGGGATGGAAAACCCTCTCTCTTGTTTGATGGCGAGAACACTTTGTCTTGACAGAGGCCGTTCTGTTAGACACGCATTACACTCTATTCTTGTGTGTTTACATGCTGTGAGGATGGGAGCTGATATATGCGGTGTGTAATGGTATTGGGCGGGAACTATGAGCAGCAGAGCACTACGATAGTCGAATGTGAGGAAAACAGACGTAGCACCCCCATTAGATTAGAGACTCACACTGGCAAATGTACCAGCCAGATATTGAAGGCAACAGCCCACTGAGTCTGGTGGTCTCCAGTTAACCAGTTTAACCACTTACAGACTGGCTAGAGCTCCATAATGCAGTCCCAAAGGAACCTCTCACTCGTGCAGCAGAGAACCAGAGGAGAGCTGCAGCTGCTGATATGAATTGATACACAGCCACATCCACTAACAAGAGGAAATGGGAGCAGATGTATCATTATGTAGCATTAGGTAACAACGACTGCATTGCAAACTGAGCTGTTCAACTGAGCATTATCCATAAAGTTCTATTAATAGGTCAGTGACCAGTCAGCAAAACTGACACGCAGGAAAGTAACTTCAAACCAGACACACACACATACACACACACAGCCACAGTCCCACACAGGCTCATAAATAGTTGGAAACAGTGTAGGGATCAATACACAGGATGACTCAGATTGCACAGAGCATGGCCACTACAGCCCCAAATGCTCCCAAACCAGATATAACCTCTGAGATGTAATACTCCAGCTCTGTATTCACCTGCCAGCACCGCAGAGAGCAGACCAAGGACAGAGAGGCTGGATGCCAAAGTGCATCGTCATTTTAGGCAAAGAAACGTTAAAAGTAAACATGTCTGAGCGATTACTACCAGGCCAGCATCAGAGAATACACCAGAGCAATTAACACAGTGTCACTGTGACAATGAATCATGGGAGAGCCTTGGAGGATGAGCACTCAGCCTGGCTAGCTTTCCAGACGGACACTGGCCTTCTTTCCATGAAGTACAAATAGGAGTAGACATAATAAGACAAACAGCTTCATCAAATCACATGAACTTTCTTTATTATTCCACAATAGATGGTAATGGTCACAAGAACAGTTGTGGATTGGATGGCCACAGCTAATCTGATTGTTGTAAGTGGACTCACAGAAATAGCAACTGTAAAATTGGCATATTTCTTCAATCGATGTGAAATATATTATACTAATTGCTGTAAGCAACCGCTACTACAGCATCCGTGTTAACTAAAAATGGTATTGGCAGGACTCAGATGCCATTCACTACTGACTGGTTATAGCAAAACAAAACAAAATCACCCCGTCCAAGCAGAAATCAGCTATGATTTCTGAATGAAATTTAATACACTGGCAATTCAGTCTGATGATCAGACTAACTAGCTCTAAGCACTTCACTACCCACAATCCTTGGCAGTTACTAGTCAAATAACCTTTTTAGACCAAAATTATAGCAGGTATAAGCAGGGTTTTTAAACGCGGGTAAACCTGCTAAATAAGGCAACTGACCTTTTACACTGCCAGCCGAGTTTGCCTGAGAGGACTCACACAAGTGCAGGGCAGGGAGCAATGTCATCACATGCAGTTAGAGAGCACACACACACACAGACGCAGGGGAGAAAGAGTGAGCTGCCGTGCAGACTGGTGGAGCCTCCATGTGAGACGCTTCGATTGGTAATTGTGTGTTTTTGAAACTTATTTCAGGGCTATGCTCGCTCTTTCATCCCCAAGCGCAGTGTAGCTGCATTGTTTCTGCCTTAACAGCACCATGCTGGGCAGGTGACACGTGTGTGTTTACAGTGTTTGTGCTCTGAAAGACATAACAGCTCAGAAAAGGGGCAAAAATGTGCGTGTTCACCCGGGTGTTGTGTTTACATCGATGCAAATCAGAGCCAATAAATACTCAGGTCTACTGCAGTGTCATTTGACCCGGGTTTGAATTTCCTGATTGATTGTACTCTTTTCCGTTGTCGACAAAAGCCCGATGTTAGCAGGTCGTAGCGGGTTTTGTGAACTAAAGACACAAACAGAGCTGCAGCAATTTCAAAACACTTTGTTTCAAGAGGGAAAATCACTGCACAAAGAAAGCTTTAGTCCCACCTGGACAAACTGTCTTTGACTTTTCGTCATCATCATGATCCATTAAATTGGTCCCTCTGAAATTTAGTATTGCATTTCCATAAAGTTGGGGGAATTGCAAGGAAAAATGATCAAAATTGATGCAACAGAGTTGATTGTATTTTCATTCTTTGTCCAGGGTCTGGCTAAAATCACTGAATCCTACATATCCCATAATGCAACTCGATAGACCCTTCTTGCATGGTAAACATCCAGGCCTTTTAATGTTCATGCCCACAATTAAATCAAAATAATAACAAAATAAAAGCAATTCTAGAACACGTGTTGTCTCCAAGCCCAGGCTGAGATAACCCTGATGACATCAGCAGGGTTATTTCCTGAGCAGTAATAAACATGACAGGTAAATTGATATTGGTGTGTAAAATTTCCCCCTTAAGGCTTTCACAACACATACACAGCCGCGCTAGACTTCCATTTCTTTCTCTTACATAGAGAGGGTGGAAAAGAAGAAGAAGAAAGAGCTTTTGGTATTTTTATACTCTTTGTTCCCTGAGCCTCTACTCTTTGAAATGAGCACAGCCACCGGGCAAGCAATCCAATGAACCCTCCACACACACACACACATACACACCCACGCACACCGATATATATACATACTGTGTGTCCTGACTGACAGAGATGGAGAGAAATTTTGGTTTGTCTGCCATATGTACAATTTGGCTGCATAAAGAGGTTTTTGAAGGTCAGTCTTAACGTTGACATTGTTGGAATAAAACAGCCATCGCCACTATTTTATCACAATATTCAGCTTTTAACCCATTTTCATGGGGCTAAAAATAAAAGGTTCTCTGACAGAAACGTATTCTTGCCAGGATGGATAAACCTCTGAAACAGCATTTAGACCATTAGAGTCAATTTAGGTTAAAGGATTCCAATAGAACCTGTGTAACAGTGTTCTAATGTGCAATCAACCTGCATTACAGCCATTACGCCAGACATAGATGCCACTCACTACAACATATCTGAATTTCAGACCAGCATTAGCCTGATATTAATGGTTAAATCATACACCGTCATAACAATGCAACCGTTAACACACAGACAAACACGCATGCACATCAACACCGTGTCGCACTCGTTGGCAGGTGCAGCCTCTGAGCGGACTGCCAAACAGACAGCCTTCCAGGGCTACGATACAGTGAAGGAAGCCAGCCAGCAGCAGGCACCAGCCATGTTAGCAAAGCTAGCAGGTTGCATGCACACAATACCTGCCTGCAATGCGTGACACGACAAGCGACAAGGCATGAATCAATCACACATGGTAATCATGGAGGCAGATAGATTTCCCACACACACACACACACACACACACAAACAAGAATCCAGGCAAGGACACACTCGCCCAAATCCATTGTCTCTGGGTTTGGTATTGAAATACAGACGGATTAATGAAAAGATGGATGGAGGGATGGATGGATGGTTGGATGGATAGATGGATGGATGGATGGATGGATGGATGGAAGTATGCAGAGATAGATAGCTCACCGGTTTGCCTTCTTCCTTTCTCTCCACCTCTTTCAGCACATTATCCAGGCTAAGTGTGCGTGTGTGTATGTGTACATGTGTGTGTGTGTGTATGTGTATATGTGTATGTGCGGTGAGCCGGCGAGGATACACACTGCTACATCCCCTCCTCTCCCTCTCTCTGACAATCCCTCCCTCTTTCTCTCTCCTCCCTGGGATTTATTTAATTATTTCCTCCCTCCCTCCTTCCCTCCCTACCTCTCTCACTCGCCCTTTCTTCCTCTCTCTCTCTCTCCTCACAGCTGATAGAGTCGCCTTGCTTTTCTCAAGGCGGTTTAATTCTCTCTCTCTGTCTGCTTCTCCCGTCTGCTTCTAGAATGTGTTATCCTCGATGAAGTCCTACCTCCCTGGTTTTTTGCTGTGGCAGGCTGAGCCAAAAATAGAAGAATAAAGACAAAAAAAAATGGAGTGCCTGCTTTGTATATTAAGAGCTGATATCTGCATGGTACAATGCTCCCTCCCTCTCTCTCCCTGTCTCTCACTTTCACACTATGTCCCTCACCCGCCTCTATGTCTTGTGTGATGCAGCAGCGCTGCAGGCTCCTCCCTGGAGAGACAGCGGTGCCACACAGCTGAGAGAAAAGCGAGGGGGATGCTGGGAAAAAGTGGTGGCAGTGGGAGGGGAAGGAGGAGGGTGGGGCTGTGGGGGATGGGTGGGGCTTGGTGCTGGTGAGGGGGAGGGGGGGGGGGTTCTGCCAGAGAATCCAGTGCAAGGCAGGGCAGCCTCCATCCACTGTGCGCATCATCCAGGATTTCAACACTTCCATCTCCTCCCACCCTCCATCATCCTCTCTTCACACAGAGGGGGTCTGTTTAGTCTGCACACACAGACACGCACACGCACGCACACACACACACACGCACACACACATACACACACACACTTTATGCCTGAAAAAAAAAAAATGCTTCCGACCTCTGTCAGTTTCTCTGTTTATTTTGGTAACATTAATTTACCATAAAATATCAGACCATAACCAAGCAGACCAGATGCCACCTATACTGGGAATTAATTGGACTGCAGGATAGAACAAAGACAGATGATGTCCCTCTGCAAATAGAGCTGTAGGTGTCAGACTGTGACGGCTGGTAACGGGGGGAGTGATAAGATAATGGAAAAATAATTGCCAACTTGTTTTTAGGGAAGGCAGTGTTGGCCCACTACTTTCCATATTTCCATTAAATGTGGCACAGATACCCAGGGTCCCCAGAGGATAATCCTAATGAATCTGGTGCCTCCCTGGCTGTTCTACTACAACCACCGTGACACTGATTCAGAAAGAAAGGCCGACTATTGGATGGGTTGCCATGGAATCTGGTACATGGTGGACAGCATTGGTGATCCTCTGACTTTTGATATGGTGCCAACATCAGGTCAGAATTTCAGTTACCTGCTAAACTAATGACATCAGCCACAAATGTTTAGTGCTAATAAGTAAATGTTAACATGTTAACATGATAAACGAAGATGGTGAACATAGTAAAGATTATACCTGCTGAACATTTGACTTATAACATTATCAGTGTGAGCATGCTAGCATGCTGATTTTAGCATTTAGTTCAAAGTCCTGCTGCACAGCTTCACAGAGTTTTGTTACAAACCCCTTCATCTTGTTACACTGAGTTCACCACGACTGCTACAATCAAAAACAAACACAGAGCTGCCCGTGTGGCTGTAGACCAGAGGTCATGAATAGGCGCACCATTGTCCGGATCCGCACCCAGGCGCCATCCTATCCAGACCCGGACGAGTAACCCATACATTATTGAGAATTATAATATTTTAACAAAGCGTTTCTATTTTAATGCCAGTGCCGCCTTTCTAGCTTTTGTGAACAGCGTGAACTTTAATTGATTACCCCCAGATGATATAATTTGCGAATAATCCGATATAAACAGATATAAGTGTTTATTAATGTACTTATTTGACAACTCTTACTCTCCCGTGGACACTCATAACTGGAGGCTGCTGTATAAACATAACAATATAGTCAAACACAGTTGTAATATTATAAAATGTTTCCACTGGAGAAGTTCGCAATTACTGTAAATTAAACACTTAAAAATGTCTTTATATCTGCTTATAGCTACATTATGGTGTTATTATGAGTATTGTTGTCTCTATATTCATTTTCATTGGTTAGTCTATGCCCAGTTATTTTCTATACATCAGTTACTCTACCTGTTTTTAAATACAACGTATATCTGTACCCATTGCATACTGAATAAGATATCAAAAGGATTTACAGTATGGGAGGATGGAACAGCAAGATGAGTAGTAACCTACCTCATATCCCTTCTCAAATCAGAGCTGACAGCAATGTGACAGTACAATAAGAGCTCAACAAGTCAGAGGATAAATTACAGGCTAAACTCTGCAGGACACAAATATGACGGGATGTATTACTGTAAAGAAAACTAAACACATACTGTACACAATAATCTTATAACTGAATACATCTTGGGCTTCTACTTTTGATTTTTAAATTTTGCACTAAAGTATGACATCACACAGTCTCACTGTTATATATTAAATATTTGTGTTCTTCTCGGCCTAAAATGTTTATCATTATTATTCTGCTCACTTTTTTGGAACCTAACCAGTCCCACACAGTTCCTCAACAAACACTAGAAATGAATGAGAAAGCCTTCCTCCTCTACTCATCCTCCTTCTTTACTCCCTCCTCCTCTTCCTCTCTGAAAACAACAGCTCTATCCTCCCTCCTCTTTCCACTCATGTACATCAACAGCAAGCAAATGAGGTTTAAATGGGAGAAAACACAGCAGGAAGCCACAATTATTATTGTCACATGTAGAATATTGCATATTATTCCAGGGCACAAAAAGCAAAGCACACACAGACACACTAACCCAGTGTGTCTGTGTGTGTGTGTGTGTGTGTGTGTGAGAGACTGTGTGTATCCTTTATTACCTACCTACAGTATGACAGTCACACTCTGCTCTTCGCACAGTAAACCAGTGGTCTGCCTCAGGGCAAAAGCACAGGGCTGCCCTCCCATCAAACACACACACACACACACACACACACACACACACACACACACACACACACACACACACACACACACACACACACACACACACACACACACACACACTGCAGTCCACAAGCTGCTGAAACATGCTGTCACAGCAAATTGACAGTCAGGGAGTGCAGCAAACAACATGGGAGTACAGGAGAGAGAGAGCAGCAGTAACTAGTAACCGGTAACGTTAACACAGCAATGGCTCAACTTATATTACAGTTCAAGAACAATCTTTAGGCTTCTTTAGGTAGAATACACCATGCATGGATGTCACAAAGAATGCTGAAAGATCTCAGATAAGGACCCTGCATTTAACACCCTGATGACTCAGATGTGTCAGTGGGGGTGGCTAACGATGGAGATGTCAATCAATTAAGGACAGTTTGACCACTACAGGCCAAACTAGCATGAAATTTGATGTAGATATTCATGGTTCACAGAGGATGAACCTTAAGGTTTGGTGACATCTTATCTCTTCTGTTTTCCAACTAGTCCAGAGTCCAAAGTTTCCCTTTTTACACATGAAATATTTGACGCTCATGGATGGTTTCAATCTGTCCATTAGATTTGAATATTTCTTAGTCATTCTCCCAGAGGATGTGAAATGGGTTGTGCTGGGATTTGGAAGCATTGTGACTACTGACTTGCAAAACGTTCATACACTTTATTCAACAGCAGCATTTCTGTGGAACTTTTGATACGCGGACAGAGCAGCGCTATATAAAACTGGATGGTCCATCACAGCTAATATGATTCCTCTATTTTTGGACTTTTTGGCTCTTCAGTATCTCAAAGGTCAGCACTGTCAAGATGGTTTGCAATTGGTCAGCGGACTGAATTTGTATGTCTAAGTTCACCAAGGTTGAAGACTCCATCAGTGAATCCACTTACTGCAGCGATTCCTTTGCAAACTGTCCAATTTGCACACAACATATTGTATACTCTAATAGAAGGACAGCATTTAATTGGGTGAGCACAGTCATGCTCCCTAGAGCTCAAACCCATCAATTTTAATGACCACACATCCTTTCCTCTACCAAGCCATTTGAATGAGTGGGTAATTCATGTCATGTAATTAAAGAAGCCGTTTAATTTCCAGGAAAAAAATCCAGGAATATAATCAATGTTTATTTTGGATTTTTTTAATAGATGAAAATATGATAGAAAATAATTATACAAAGAATCAATAACTGATCTGTATGAATACGTATATGCCACCAGGATGCCCCACAGCTTTTGATGAAACTTTCAAACATTTAGTTTATATGAGTTTTAATTAAACATGATTATAAGTGAGTGATAGAGATGAAATCCTTGACTATGATCCATTAACGAGTTTTAAATTAAGTGCAATTTTAGCATTTTGTAGTTTATTGAAACTTTCTCATTTTGTCAATTATTTGTGATATTTTTGCATCTCAATACACTTTGTAGCTGCAGTTTAATAGTGCCCTTAGAATATTAGTCATTCTGCTCATATTTTTGTATTGAACAAAATGTGATGTAATGGTCACAAATCTTAGAAAAAATGTGCAGATGTCTAGGTTTTAAAAAGAGTAAAAAGAGGATATTAATCTTTAATCATCACTGACTGAGGGCTGGTACTTGTTGAGCCTTCTAGAGCTAACTAGAGTCTAACATCTTTCCAAAGAGATCCAAAGGGCTCTTACACCACCTCAATTTAGTCCTTACACCAGGTTTCTACACAGGTGCTTAACCTGGTTTAATAGGATCTTGTGTATCCATGAGCACATAAAACTAGGGGTCTCACTGTAATTGGGAGACCTAGAGAGGGATGAAGAGTGAAAGCAGAGCTGATTTACTCACTGTCTTCTCCAGGGCAGGGCAGACCAGGCCGCTCTGGGATACTGGGGAAGACTGCAAAAGACAGACAGTAAAAGGAAACTGACCATTACAATCTGTTGTTTTTCTTCACCTGTCACCAAGCAGAGGCGTGAGAGAAAAATGCACGGACTGTGAAAATGAAAACCTTAAGGGTCTTATGAAAATGTTGTGTCACAAGAATAAAATTGAACAACAGAAATTAACTGACATAAAAAAGTTCTAAAATGCAAGAACACAAAATGTTGATGTCCGTGACTAGTATACAGCTTTGTCCAGATATGCAGTCCAGATGATGAACACCTTGAATTATACATGAATACAAAGTCGCACAAACTCTTTAACTTAATATCCTCAACATAAAGTCAAGTTATCTCCAGTCAAAAGCCAAAATAAACGGTTAAATAAATTTTGTGGAGTGACTTGTCTTTCCTTAATTGTTAAAGTGTTTACTAAGGTACTGTGGTGTTCAAGTCCCCTTAAGATTTCCATTGTGATTCTTCTGTTGATAAATTATAAATTGAAGAGCCATCTCACCATGTAGCGGCAGTCCAGACTTCTTGGTCCGATTGTAAATACGAAATGCTTCCTCCAGCTCCATCTGAGACGAGATGGTACACGGGTCCCCTACACACAAACACAAACACATTTTCATCAATATCATCAATGCAACGATAAGTTGATAAAACGATTAGTTGTTCAATTGAAATGAAAGAAATTAAAAATAGTAGTTGGTGAATTGTGTTAATGTTTTGAGGGCTCTCACACCTTGATAAGAAATTTAATACTTTGTAGTGAAATGTTTTTTACTTCATTTTGTATTTTACTGGCCCTCATAAGATAATGTTGGTTGCTGAGTAGCATCAACAATTATTGACATCTCATAATCTAACTGTTTTCCATACGTGCATATCTGTTATGTGCATTATCTGCTGCTGTTAAGCCCACTTTATGTTTTGATTTTTCTCGTGCTCTTATAAGTATAGTTATGTAATGCAATTTTCTCCTTGAGTTGAGTGAATGTGAAAGTGTTTTGTGTGTGATTGAGGCACAGGCCATATAATTTATATTCACCCTTATTTATTCGTTAATCTTCATTGAGTTAGAAATCTCATTTTTCAGAGAGAGCAGAATGTACATAAATAACATTATAAAAACAATTCATTCAGATGGGTCCAAAAAAATTTCATATTTTCGAATAAACAAATAAACAACAATAACATTATAAAACTGTAATAAAATAATCACACAAGGAAAGTGTGTAAAACAAACTAGAAATGCAAGTATTCACACACATAACCGCTATTCGCATTCCTGTTTTGGGAAATGGTTTAAAGAATATTGTTTCCTAAAATATGAATAATTTATAAAGCTGTCTGTCTATTAAGTGCTCTTGTAGTTGATTCATTGTGTCTGGAGCATTAGATCCAACATGTCTAATTAGCCATTAAAATCCAGATTAAGACTTTAATCTTTTACTCTAAATTAGTTTAATTAGTCCATGGTGACCCATGTTTGGTGTGTATCGAACTGATCTGATCAAGAGGAGGATGTAAGGTAAATGGTGATTTCCCAATAAGGGCTTTGCTAAAAAGAATAGGTACGTGGATGACATGTCACCGCTCGTGCCCTGATAGAGAGGCCAACGTGCCAAGCCATCCTTGATGACAACAGAACATTTGCTTCCAAACATGGTACAAAGATGGCTAATTGATGTATTGAGTAGTAAAGTAAAGTAAAATAACTTATTGGAGAGCCTTGAAGCTCAACTGGATGGCTCTTATATCTTATTGGGACCTCCTTGCCAGTTGTTTCTCTCCTTCAGCGTTCACTGTGGAATCACTGAACATAATAATTTTGAGGTGAGTGTAGAACCTGGTCGTTCCGTGCTGGATATATATTATTAGGAGAGTGGACTGGTCCCTGGCGCGTCTCTTCGTGCACTTACACACTCATGGCAACTTTCTCTACAGTTTAAAGCACTTATGTGGTCCTGAGTTATGTTTTATATGGTCTGGACGCGGGGTCATCTCTTGTCTAACTATGAAATTATGTCATCTTTTTCATAATAAGCTTCAACTTGGACAAACACATAAGTCTATTGTTCTTTTACTCCATACGACTCAAGAGCATGTGTGTTTATCAGTCTGGAAAATAATTAATACACTTGCAGCACACAGACAGCTTTCGAAACCTAGTGGTGTTTATTATAGTTTCTCTTGCCAACTTATAAGACAATGTTGTTAGGTCTGGATCCTTGGTAGAGTGGTTTTGTTTTCTGAATTTTTGTACATTACTCAAAAGCCCAAGTGTATCCTTGAGGATCATGAGAGTCTGTCATTGCTCATTTGTCCACAGTTTACACAAAGTGCAGGGTGGTTGGCTTTTAGACATGGCGCGTCCAATATGGGGCTTTCTGCATCATCTTAGATGAAAATAGGTGCCACTGGTAATAGTTGATTGTATTTGGTCTCGGCGCTTTCTTCACTTGATGTTCATGGTACTACTTTTCACGAATTTGGGTGCTTGTATCAACAGGTAATTCTCTGAATAAATGCAGGGTGTTGGTTGTAGATTTCTCAGCATGTTTGTTCATGGGAAATTTTATTTTTACCGATGTTTATTATATTTTGGGTTCTTCGCCGTCACATATGGATCTTAACAACACGAGGAGGCTGTAACGAGTTCAGAGCGTGTTAATCACCAGGTTTCTCGCGCGCACCTGCAGTACATTATACAAACAGACAACAGAGTATCATGACATGACGTCATCCTAGATCCGCCGGAGTATGGTTAGGGAGGTTTCAGTGTTATCTGTAAGGCTGCAACTTATCCATATTTTATGATTACTCAGTTAATAATGTTATTAAATTTTTTACCACACTCACAATTAAGGTGGAAAAATGCCTCATAGACACTCACACGTGACAGACACGATAATGTAATGCATGAACTAACTAAATAATCAAATACTTGATACTGATTTGAGAATGTGGGCCCAGCTGCCTAGACATAATCATAGAGTGGGAGGATATGTTGGCGGTAGTTCCCGCGATGATTATGCATCTCTTTGAATGTTAAGCACTGGGTTTTCAGCTTAGTTTGAACAGCTAAATGTTACAACTGTTAAAAACCAAGGGGCCGTGGTGTCCAGTTTTTTGTGGAAAAAAGCTAAATGTTGTGATGGTTGCTAGGTGTGATGCCACAACGTAATGGTGGGCCCCGCAACTGGTGACACAAAGCGGAATCATCCGTGCGCCGAGACCTGTCCATCATTTCGGTTTGAGTCCTGCGTGGTCCTAGTCGATGTCTGCGAAGGGGCTCACACTTCATATATTATCGATCCTGGGAATACAGATATAAATATGAATACTTATATATGTGTGGTATGTTAATATGCAAAGCCAATAATGGTGGCTGGTGATTTACAGTGGCTTCAGAAGTGATTTCAGAGGTGGGTGCATCCTGAATACCGTCGTGTTAATGAGAGTTCACTTTTCTGATGTCTTCAATATTTTGGTGAAGTTTGGGGATTTAGCATTTGTCATTAAAATCTACAAACACAAAGATATAACAATAAGTTGAAGGGGTATGAATTATTTCTGAAGCCATCTATTTTGTAGTACTCTTTTTTGGGGCATGTAGTTGATAGATAAATTTTAAAAAATTTGAGATCAAGGATATAAATAATAATTAATCCTGGCCGGATCACATCTCAGAAACTAGCTAGTTTGAAATACTGGCCTATGTCATAAGTGCATGAAATAAATGATGTTGTGGAAATGCCTTCTAGATCGCCTGCTGGGATTAACAGTAAAAGGGGGTTATGGATCCGGGGTCCACAGTAATGACTGAACTGGCGTAGCACTGGGGCGATCTCATAGAATCTAGAGATCAGAAGAAGGGTTTAAACAGACAAGAATATATGTGTGGGCCTGAAGAATGAAAAGCACCTTGTTTCAGATGGTTTTACTGTAATTCTACTTAAGCAATGAAGAGACTCGACAGTAATAGCTTCGAAATATAACAATTGCAGATGAGTGTTGTATTAGGTACTGGTTTTAAACTGTTGTGAGAAGGTTTTTAAAATGAGAATGTTCTATAATATTGTTCCGTCCGTGGAAGCCGGTCCTTCTGGGATCTGCAGTTACCGTCCGTTTTAGTGATGGTACGTTGGGCTTATCCTTGGATTGGGTCGGTTTGGGGGGGGGCTTCAGTTTGGCCTGTTTATCTCTGATCATTTTTATTTTTGCAATGTTGATTGGCCAATTCGAGCTTGTAGGTGGGGGTAATGCCAGTGTTAAACGAGTGTCACGAGGACTGCTGCTGTCTCAGGTAGCAGTAAACTGATGTAGAGACTACTGAACACTCTGAATTGGTCAGAACTGCTGATTGTCGTAAACTCTAGATATTGGTTAATACTTCCTGGAAATATATTTTTTAAGAGGAGTGTGGGTTGTACACAGAGACTGGTGGGGGGGGGGGGTGATATGGCCGCACTCTCACACATCACAGCGTATCTGGTTTAGTGTTTTCTATCAATTTCGTAAGACACAACGCTCTGAATGAGTTTGGTATGTGATGAGATCATGTAATCCCAACTCGTTTTATACCATTCAGGGTCAGACGTGTGGTCATAGTTAAATCTGACTGTACAAAATCTTTGGTTAAAGAACGCTGTAGTTGCTATATCTGAGCAGAGCAGTGCAGGCCAAATGAGTAGACGTTTCAAGGATTTGATTTCTCTACTTACTGTCTGTAAGTAAAAGTAAATACAACACTCACATTTTAAACTATTTTTTGTGATTGAAGAAGATACGGATCCTGAAGTTTGTCGAATCTTTTTACAGAAACATGTTTTTGAGCAAAAGGGAGCCCAGTAGCTGTTCGAGACGTTTAGTGACTAAAAGAATAAAATTCAGTCCACACTGTGCAAAATGGTCTGATTCATATCAGGAACGAGGGCTAGAAGATGACTCAATGTCTCTCAAAAAGTTTTGTAGTCGTTTTAGAGTGCAGTGAGATTAAGTCGGGTTATTTGGCTGACGTCACAGCAGTTAGCCAGATAACTCAGTGAGAGTAGTGAATAGTTACAGAATACTCCTTTAGTCTAACAGTAATCAGCAAGTGTTCTAGGCAGTCCTTAGAACAACCACACCGACAATCACAGATAATAAGTCAACAGATGCCACAGATCATTTCCACTAGTCATAATGTTAGACGCTTAACAGGAGCCTCACCCTCAGAACTTGCGGTGGGAACAGACTGATGTTTGTTTGAATGGTTGCGCAGAATGTGTTCTTTGTAAGGTTAGGATGGAAACCCAGTAACACAGTTTGTGCTGACCTTAAGGTTAACCAATACAGTGTGGGTTATGTTCCGTGTTGAGCTAGGAGGGTGGACTAGAAATATATACGTACCATGTTCACTTACTCATAGAAGCTATATGGTTTAATTATAACAATGTCTCACTAAGTGTGTTTAAGGTTTAAGGTATGTCGCTCACTGCACTCATTAAATGTGAACAGTTATTAAAAAGCATAAAGTGATAAAATGTAAAAATAATTATACAGTATAGATCTCTAATATCATATTCATGCATATCAGAGTTGAACTCAACACATCTAATTTGATTAATAGACAAATACTGGACCAATATGAGGAATATTGGCAGAAGCATATCAACAGTATAATATAATATATATATATATATATATATCATATATATAGGCATAACCTTCTTTCTCTGTGTGTGTGTGTGTGTGTGTGTGATGTGTGTGTGTGTGCTGTGTGTTGTGTTGATGTGTCATTTCCAGCTCATTTGAGCTTGGTGTGGTGTTGACTGTGTTGGGAGCAATTGCCTGCTGGGAAGGGCAAGCTTGTCTCTGCTCCACTTGTCCGAGCGTCCAACAAACACTTGCATAAACCCTGTTGGCCAAGCACACCCACGAAACCTGTCAGACACACGCACATGGACTCATCACTGATTAGCTCTTTTAATCTGCCTCTTTAAAGGGTTTTAGGTATTGAGTATTTTACGGAATAAAACACGACACGTATCTAATCTGGTGTTGTTTGGCTCCTGTCTCCGATTAATAAGTACCTCGGAATTTCAGAGTGGTCGACTGGTTCTGTAGTGTAAGGCCAACGTATGTATTCAGGCGTACGTAGCAGCAGAGCAGTGGAGAGGGTTGAATGTTGAAACTGGAAGCATGCCACGCCAACTTCTCTACACTGATAAGGTTACCTGTGAAGGCGCAGGCTCTGATGATGAACATTCAGGGATACTGTCTTTCAGTTTCAGGTGCGAAAGCGTATCATTCGTTGGCGACCACTTTGGATTTACAACCAGTGGTCTGTGGACCTGCTGCTCAGTTTTGACACCTTACTGTATTAAATGCAAGTCGCTTTGTTTATGAATACTCTTATATAGAATAGAACAATAAAGCCTTCTCACTTGCTTGGGGTAAACTTTGTTCTTCCTCGGTGATGTGCTTGTATGAATTTGTGATGATTATTGAAAATACCAGCAGGCACAGGTGAGCTACTTACCTTGACTCCTAAACCTTCGTCCTTCACTTGGTTTAATGAAAGACAAACTCTCTTATAGTCTAGTCTTGAGTCAGAAGCGGGCAGGATATTGAACATCAGTTCCTTTGGTACAGGCCGAATCAGAAATGTGATGGTCATAGCCGTGAGTATGAAAACTTGCGAGGTCCCGTAAAAGTTTGCATCAATTTTTCAAAAGTATTGATGTTGGTATCAGTACTGGAAACTCCAGCTATTCTTATAGAACAAGTAGTGAGAAATTGTTGTTAGCAAAACCGCTTGTTCTTAGCCATCATATAGCTGGAGTGTGAAAAGCAGTGCTGAACAGAAAGTGGGGAACAAAATATATCGCTCGCGACTGTGGTAACATTTTGTGGAGAGGTTATTGCATTACTCGTAGCTTTCAGATACTTTCTCTAGTGTGTACACAACTACTACTCGACTGATATGAACCTGTAACTTCGCTAATCTGTGTGTTGGTACTTGTTAATAACTTTTTACTATTTTGTACTATTTATTTTGGGGTGGGCGCATCTGGCCAAAGAGGATCAAGAATTGAAATCTTTTTTGGGTGAGAATGCAGCACTCCACAATTCTGAATTGCTATGATCGAATGCCGTGTTTTCCCACCCCCGATTTTATTCTGATGAAAGTCCTGACTGGAAGTTGTGATTCAACATCTTTACAGCCACTTTACACTTCTGTTTGGACATTGATCTGCTCGCTGCTACCTGCGCAACTCCCACATCTTGCGCACTCCCAGGTATGGTGACAGTAGGTGGTTCTTGTTCTGCTGTGGCCTGCTACACCAAGAGCAGAACAAGGACTGTCATCCAGCTGCAGTTAGCATGCTAGCTGTTTTACCATTAACACCGGCAGGTGTAAACATAACTCTTTCAAAATGGATGCATTTTAAAACTAAAAATGTATTTGTTGGATGTAGCAATGAGGCTCAGTGTTTGCCTTGTGTCGTTCATATCGTCAACTTTGCTCTGAGTGAATGCGGACTAAATGGAAAATTGAACGCGGATTGGGTGGAGCAGGTATCTGAACATGAGTGTAGTATTTTTTTGAGGGACAGTTCATGTGAGCATGCATTGTGGAAAGTATTAACTGATAAACCGACATGAGCGAGATTGACATTGTTGAGAGGTTCTAAATGCAGAATTCTGATACCTTTTTCGGTTGAATTGACCCAGACTGTACCACTGTCTCTCTCTCTTCTCATAAGTAGTAACCACTTATAAATTTTGTCCATTTGGTCCAAGCTGTGATGGGACCATTCAACACCTGCATAATCTATTCTGAATGCGCTCCAGTAACTTCAGTGCAAGACTGGTAAGCAGCTGAGCTGACTGGAGCCAACAGTAAATGCTGCACGAAAAGACAGTGCCGAGTGTCTCCCAGTCAATTATGCCATTAACTGTGCTACAAAACCCAGCCAACAGTTTCCTTCATCCTTTTTCTCTATCAATGTCTGCGCATCCGAATACTCTGTAAATACCTTGTCAAATAAACAGCCGAACTAACACACCGATAACTGAGGAGTGAGCCTCTTGTCTGTAACCTGGCAGTATCAGAGCACAGGAAAAGTTTATTTTTGAATTCAATAATGGTGAAGAGTTTCTCCCATGTTGTGTTGTTGACTCCTTGAACCCCCTGAGGATCTCTTGATCTCTGCTTCACTATGACAATAAGGTGACTCAAGTCTCGACATTTTCTGTGTGTGTGCATTCAGGGACATGTTTGATCACAGACTTGGCTGCCACCGGTAACCTTTGTGGAGTTGTGTGAGGAGGTGAGAACGATGTGCAGCGTTGCCAAGCAGCAGCCCATCACGGCTCAAGTGGATCGATGATGAAGGTGGGTGTGCTCACATCATACTTGTACATCAGTCTGCGTGCTCTGTCTGTCCTGAAGGCATCTGTCTGTGCCTTTTATGTGCATACTGCTAAACTCTGCCAACGCCCATTTCCTGCGTCCTGCCCGTTTCTAAGCATCACTGCCACATCCACTGACACTCGAGAATGATTCATATCCTCCATAATCCAGGCTGTCCAACTTCACAACATTTGCCTCTTCATGACCAATGACATATGAAGTAGTATGAAAGAGAGAGATAAGATCCAATTTAATGTAATCTTTAACATCAATTAAAAAGCAGCAAATTTTTC